>NW_025956647.1:0-49165 GCF_023159225.1 Perognathus longimembris pacificus
CAGTAAATATCTCCCCTGAGAATAAGAAAAGCAGTAGCTTACTAAATTAAGTACTTCCTGGTATGGTTACTGTACTGGTACCTCCCCAAAACAATCTGGATTGTGGTGTGGGAACAGAGGAAAAAGCTCATTTAGGACCTGCACTTATGAAGGGGGTAGGCAGCTGTATATCAGGGAGTAAACCTTCTGAGAATAAAAACAGCTGGAGCTTGTTAAGGTAATTACACAGGGGAAAGGATAATGTACCGGGAACTCCTCAGAAGAATCTGATTTGTGGTGAGGGTAGAGAGATAAAAGCTCATTTAGGAACGACATGAACATGCTGCGTAGGTCGCTGTTTATCAGTAAATATCTCCACTGAGTTTAAGAAAAGCAGTAGCTTAATGAATTAATTACTTCCTGGTATGGTTACTGTACTGGTAACTCCACAAAAAGAATCTGGATTGTGGTGAGGGAACAGAGAAAAAAGCTCATTTAGGACCTGCACTTACGAAGGGGGTAGGCAGCAGTATATCAGGGAGTAAACCTTCTGAGAATAAAAACTGCTGGAGCTTTTTAAGGTAATTACACAGGGGAAAGGATAATGTACTGGGTACTATTCAGAAGAATCTGAGTTGTGGTGAGGGGAGAGAGATAAAACTCATTTAGGAACGACATGAACATGCTGCGTAGGTAGCTGTTTATCAGTAAATATCTCCACTGAGATTAAGAAAAGCAGTAGCTTAATAAATTAAGTACTTCCTGGTATGGTTACTGTACTGGAAACTCCCCAAAAGCATTTGGATTGTGGTGAGGGAACAGAGAAAAAAGCTCATTTAGGAACGACATGAACATGCTGTGTAGAGGCTGTTTATCAGTATATATCTCCACTGAGATTAAGAAAAGCAGTAGCTTAATAAATTAAGTACTTCCTGGTATGGTTACTGTACTGGTAACTCCCCAAAAGAATCTGGATTGTTTTGAGGGAACAGAGAAAAAAGCTCATTTAGGACCTGCACTTAGGAAGAGGGTAGGCAGCTGTATATCAGGGAGTCAACCTTCTGAGAATAAAAACAGCTGGAGCTTGTTAAGGTAATTACATAGGGGAAAGGATAATGTACTGGGAACTCCTCAGAAGAATCTGATTGTGGTGAGGGGAGAGAGATAAAACTCATTTAGGAACGACATGAACATGCTGCGTAGGTAGCTGTTTATCAGTAAATATCTCCACTGAGATTAAGAAAAGCAGTAGCTTAATAAATTAAGTACTTCCTGGTATGGTTACTGTACTGGTAACTACCCAAAAGAATCTGGATTGTGGTGAGGGAACAGAGAAAAAAGCTCATTTAGGACCTGCACTTACGAAGGTGGTAGGCAGCTGTATATCAGGGAGTAAACCTTCTGAGAATAAAAACAGCTGGAGCTTGTTAAGGTAATTACACAGGGGAAAGGATAATGTACTGGGAACTCCTCAAAAGAATCTGATTTTTGGTAAGGGGAGAGAGAAAAAAGCTCATTTAGGAACGACATGAACATGCTGCGTAGGTAGCTGTTTATCAGTAAATATCTCCACTGAGATTAAGAAAAGCAGTAACTTAATAAATTAAGTACTTCCTGGTATGGTTACTGTACTGGTAACTCCCCAAAAGAATCTGGATTGTGGTGAGGGAACAGAGAAAAAAGCTCATTTACGAACTGCACTTACGAAGGGGGTAGGCAGCTGTATATCAGGGAGTAATCCTTCTGAGAATAAAAACAGCTGGAGCATGTTAAGGTTATTACACAGGGGAAAGGATAATGTACTTGGAACTCCTCAGAAGAATCTTATTTGTGGTGAGGGGAGAGAGTTAAAAGCTCATTTAGGAACGACATGAACATGCTGCGTAGGTAGCTGTTTATCAGTAAATATCTCCACTGAGATTAAGAAAAGCAGTAGCTTAATAAATTAAGTACTTCCTGGTATAGTTACTGTACTGGTAACTCCCCAAAAGAATCTGGATTGTGGTGAGGGAACAGAGAAAAAAGCTCATTTAGGACCTGCACTTACGAAGGGGGTAGGCAGCTGTATATCAGGGAGTAAACCTTCTGAGAATAAAAACAGCTGGAGCTTGTTAAGGTAATTACACAGGGGAAAGGATAATGTACTGGGAACTCCTCAGAAGAATCTCATTTTTGGTGAGGGGAGAGAGATAAAAGCTCATTTAGGAACGACATGAACATGCTGCGTAGGTAGCTGTTTATCAGTAAATATCTCCACTGAGATTAAGAAAAGCAGTAGCTTAATAAATTAAGTACTTCTGGTATGGTTACTGTACTGGTAACTCCCCAAAAGAATCTGGATTGTGGTGAAGGAACAGAGAAAAAAGCTCATTTAAGACCTGCACTTACGAAGGGGGTAGGCAGCTGTATATCAGGGAGTAAACCTTCTGAGAATAAAAACAGCTGGAGCTTGTTAAGGTAATTACACAGGGGAAAGGATAATGTACTGGGAACTCCTCAGAAGAATCTCATTTGTGGTGAGGGGAGAGAGATATAAGCTCATTTAGGAACGACATGACCATGCTGCGTAGGTAGCTGTTTATCAGTAAATATCTCCACTGAGATTAAGAAAAGCAGTAGCTTAATAAATTAAGTACTTCCTGGTATGGTTACTATACTAGTAACTCCCAAAAAGAATCTGGATTGTGGTGAAGGAACAGAGAAAAAAGCTCATTTAGGACCTGCACTTACGAAGGGGGTAGGCAGCTGTATATCAGGGAGTAAACCTTCTGAGAATAAAAACAGCTGGAGCTTGTTAAGGTAATTACACAGGGGAAAGGATAATGTACTGGGAACTCCTCAGAAGAATCTGATTTGTGGTGAGAGGAGAGAGATAAAAGCTCATTTAGGAACGACATGAACATGCTGCGTAGGTAGCTGTTTATCAGTAAATATCTCCACTGAGATTAAGAAAAGCAGTAGCTTAATAAATTAAGTACTTCCTGGTATGGTTACTGTACTGGTAAGTCCCCAAAAGAATCTGGATTGTGGTGAGGGAACAGAGAAAAAAGCTCCTTTAGGACCTGCACTTACGAAGGGGGTAGGCAGCTGTATATCAGGGAGTCAACCTTCTGAGAATAAAAACAGCTGGAGCTTGTTAAGGTAATTAAACAGGGGAAAGGATAATGTACTGGGAACTCCTCAGAAGAATCTGATTTGTGGTGAGGGGAGAGAGATAAAAGCTCATTTAGGAACGACATGAACATGCTGCGTAGGTAGCTGTTTATCAGTAAATATCTCCACTGTGATTAAGAAAAGCAGTAGCTTATAAATTAAGTGCTTCCTGGTATGGTTACTGTACTGGTAACTCCCCAAAGGAATCTGGATTGTGGTGAGGGAACAGAGAAAAAAGCTCATTTAGGACCTGCACTTACTAAGGGGGTAGGCAGCTGTATATCAGGGAGTAAACCTTCTGAGAATAAAAACAGCTGGAGCTTGTTAAGGTAATGACACAGGGGAAAGGATAATGTACTGGGAACTCCTCAGAAGAATCTGATTTGTGGTGAGGGAGAGAGAAAAAAGCTCATTTAGGAACGACATGAACATGCTGCGTACGTAGATGTTTATCAGTAAATATCTCCACAGAGATTAAGAAAAGCAGTAGCTTAATCAATTAAGTACTTCCTGGTATGGTTACTGTACTGGTAACTCCCCAAAAGAATCTGGATTGTGGTGAGGGAACAGAGAAAAAAGCTCATTTAGGACCTGCACTTACGAAGGGGGTAGGCAGCTGTATATCAGGGAGTAAACCTTCTCAGAATAAAAACAGCTGGAGCTTGTTAAGGTAATTACACAGGGGAAAGGATAATGTATTGGGAACTCCTCAGAAGAATCTGATTTGTGGTGAGGGGAGAGAGATAAAAGCTCATTTAGGAACGACATGAACATGCTGCGTAGGTAGCTGTTTATCAGTAAATATCTCCAGTGAGATTAAGAAAAGCAGTAGCTTAATAAATTAAGTACTTCCTGGTATGGTTACTCTACTGGTAACTCCCCAAAAGAATCTGGATTGTGGTGAGGGAACAGAGAAAAAAGCTCATTTAGGAATTGCACTTACGAAGGGGTTAGGCAGCTGTATATCAGGGAGTGAACCTTCTGAGAATAAAATCAGCTGGAGCTTGTTAAGGTAATTACACAGGGGAAAGGTAATGTACTGGGAACTCCGCAGAAGAATCTGATTTGTGGTGAGGGGAGAGAGATAAAAGCTCATTTAGGAACGACATGAACATGCTGCGTACGTAGATGTTTATCAGTAAATATCTCCACTGAGATTAAGAAAAGCAGTAGCTTAATAAATTAAGTACTTCCTGGTATGGTTACTGTACTGGTAACTCCCCAAAAGAATCTGGTTTGTTGTGAGGGAACAGAGAAAAAAGCGCATTTAGGACCTGCAATTTCGAAGGGGGTAGGCAGCTGTATATCAGGGAGTAAACCTTCTGAGAATAAAAACAGCTGGAGCTTGTTAAGGTAATTACACAGGGGAAAGGATATGTACTGGGAACTCCTGAGAAGAATCTGATTTGTGGTGAGGGGAGAGAGATAAAAGCTCATTTAGGAACGACATGAAACATGCTGCGTACGTAGATGTTTATCAGTAAATATCTCCACTGAGATTAAGAAAAGCAGTAGCTTAATAAATTAAGTACTTCCTGGTATGGTTACTGTACTGGTAACTCCCCAAAAGAATCTGGTTGTTGTGAGGGAACAGAGAAAAAAGCGCATTTAGGACCTGCAATTTCGAAGGGGGTAGGCAGCTGTATATCAGGGAGTAAACCTTCTGAGAATAAAAACAGCTGGAGCTTGTTAAGGTAATTACACAGGGGAAAGGATAATGTACTGGGAACTCGTCAGAAGAATCTGATTTGTGGTGAGGGGAGAGAGATAAAAGCTCATTTAGGAAGGACATGAACATGCTGCGTACGTAGCTGTTTATCAGTAAATATCTCCACTGAGATTAAGAAAAGCAGTAGCTTAATAAATTAAGTACTTCCTGGTATGGTTACTGTACTGGTAACTACCCAAAATAATCTGGATTGATTTGAGGGAACAGAGAAAAAAGCTCATTTAGGACCTGCACTTACGAAGGGGGTAGGCAGCTGTATATCAGGGAGTGAATCTTCTGAGAATAAAAACAGCTGGAGATTGTTAAGGTAATTCCACAGGGGAAAGGTAATGTACTGGGAACTCCGCAGAAGAATCTGATTTGTGGTGAGGGGAGAGAGATAAAAGCTCATTTAGGAACGACATGAACATGCTGCGTACGTAGATGTTTATCAGTAAATGTCTCCACTGAGATTAAGAAAAGCAGTAGCTTAATAAATTAAGTACTTCCTGGTATGGTTACTGTACTGGTAACTCCCCAAAAGAATCTGGTTTGTTGTGAGGGAACAGAGAAAAAAGCTCATTTAGGAACTCTAATTTCGAAGGGGGTAGGCAGCTGTATATCAGGGAGTAAACCTTCTGAGAATAAAAACATCTGGTGCTTGTTAACGTAATTACACAGGGGAAAGGATAATGTACTGGAAACTCCTCAGAAGAATCTGATTTGTGGTGAGGGTAGAGAGATAAAAGCTCATATAGGAACGACATGAACATGCTGCGTACGTAGCAGTTATCAGTAAATATCTCCACTGAGATTAAGAAAAGCAGTAGCTTAATAAATTAAGTAATTTCTGGTATGGTTACTGTACTGGTAACTCCCCAAAAGAATCTGGATTGTGGTGAGGGAACAGAGAAAAAAGCTCATTTAGTAACTGCAATACGAAGGGGGTAGGCAGCTGTATATCAGGGAGTAAACCTTCTAAGAATAAAAACAGCCGGAGCTTGTTATGGTAAGCACACAGGGGAAAGGATAATGGACTGGGAACTCCCCAGTAGAATCTGATTTGTGGTGAGGGGAGAGGGATAAAAGCTCATTTAGGAACGACATGAACATGCTGCGTAGGTAGCTGTTTATCAGTAAATATCTCCACTGAGATTAAGAAAAGCAGTACCTTAATAAATTAAGTACTTACTGGTATGGTTACTGTACTGGTAACTCCCCAAAAGAATCTGGATTGTGGTGAGGGAACAGAGAAAAAAGCTCATTTAGGACCTGCACTTACGAAGGGGGTAGGTAGTTGTATATCAGGGAGTAAACCTTCTGAGAATAAAAACAGCTAGAGCTTGTTAAGGTAATTAGACAGGGGAAAGGATAATGTACTGGGAACTCCTCAGAAGAATCTGATTTGTGGTGAGGGGAGAGAGATAAAAGCTCATTTAGGAACGACATGAACATGCTGTGTAGGCAGCTGTATATCAGGGAGTATCCCTTCTGGGAATAAAAACAACTAGAGGTTGTTAAGGTAATTACACAGGGGAAAGGATAATGTACTGGGAACTCCTCAGAAGAATCTGATTTGTGGTGAGGGGAGAGAGATAAAAGCTCATTTAGGAACGACATGAACATGCTGCGTAGGTAGCTGTTTATCAGTAAATATCTGCACTGAGATTAAGAAAAGCAGTAGCTTAATAAATTAAGTACTTCCTGGTATGGATACTGTACTGGTAGCTCCCCAAAAGAATCTGGATTGTGGTGAGGGAACAGAGAAAAAAGCTCATTTAGGACCTGCACTTACGAAGGGGGTAGGCAGCTGTATATCAGGGAGTAAACCTTCTGAGAATAAAAACAGCTGGAGCTTGTTAAGGTAAGTACACAGGGGAAAGGATAATGTACTGGGAACTCCTCAGTAGAATCTGATTTGTGGTGAGGGGAGAGGGATAAAAGCTCATTTAGGAACGACATGAACATGCTGCGTAGGTAGCTGTTTATCAGTAAATATCTCCACTGAGATTAAGAAAAACAGTAGCTTAATAAATTAAGTACTTACTGGTATGGTTACTGTACTGGTAACTCCCAAAGAATCTGGATTGTGGTGAGGGAACAGAGAAAAAAGCTCATTTAGGACCTGCACTTACGAAGGGGGTAGGCAGCTGTATATCTGGGAGTAAACCTTCTGAGAATAAAAAAGATGGAGCTTGTTAAGGTAATTACACAGGGGAAAGGATAATGTACTGGGAACTCCTCAGAAGAATCTGATTTGTGGTGAGGGGAGAGAGATAAAAGCTCATTTAGGAACGACATGAACATGCTGCGTAGGCAGCTGTATATCAGTAAATATCTCCACTGAGAATAAAAACAGCTGGAGCTTGTTAAGGTAATTACACAGGGGAAAGGATAATGTACTGGGAACTCCTCAGAAGAATCTGATTTGTGGTGAGGGAGAGAGATAAAACGCTCATTTAGGAACGACATGAACACTTACGAGGTTAGGCAGTTGTATATCAGGGAGTAAACCTTCTGAGAATAAAAACAGCTAGAGCTTGTTAAGGTAATTAGACAGGGGAAAGGATAATGTACTGGGAACTCCTCAGCAGAATCTGATTTGTGGTTAGGGGAGAGAGATTAAAGCTCATTTAGGAACGACATGAACATGCTGCGTAGGTAGCTGTTTATCAGTAAATATCTGCACTGAGATTAAGAAAAGCAGTAGCTTAATAAATTAAATACTTCCTGGTATGGTTACTGTACTGGTAACTCCCCAAAAGAATCTGGATTGTTGTGAGGAAACAGAAAAAAGCTCATTTAGGACCTGCACTTACGAAGGGGTTAGGCAGCAGTATATCAGGGAGTAAACCTTCTGAGAATAAAAACAGCTGGAGCTTGTTGAGATAATTACACAGGGGAAAGGATAATGTACTGGGAACTCCTCAGAAGAATCTGATTTGTGGTGAGGGGAGAGCGATCAAAGCTCATTTAGGAACGGTATGAACATGCTGCGTAGGTAGCTGTTTATCAGTAAATATCTCCACTGAGATTAAGAAAAGCAGTAGCTTAATAAATTAAGTACTTCCTGGTATGGTTACTGTACTGGTATCTCCCCAAAATAATCTGGATTGTGGTGAGGGAACAGAGAAAAAAGCTCATTTAGGACCTGCACTTACGAAGCGGGTAGGCAGCTGTATATCAGGGAGTATCCCTTCTGGGAATAAAAACAGCTGGAGCTTGTTAAGGTAATTACACAGGGGAAAGGATAATGAACTGGGAACTCCTCAGAAGAATCTGATTTGTGGTGAAGGGAGAGAGATAAAACCTCATTTAGGAACGACATGAACATGCTGCGTACGTAGCTGTTTATCCGTAAATATCTATACTGAGATTAAGAAAAGAAGTAGCTTAATAAATTAAGTACTTCTGGTATGATTACTGTACTGGTAACTCCCCAAAAGAACCTGGAGTGTGGTGAGGGAACAGAGAAAAAACTCATTTAGGATCTGCACTTACGAAGGGGGTAGGCAGCTGTATATCAGGGAGTAAACCTTCTGAGAATAAAAGCAGCTGGAGCTTGTTAAGGTAATTAAACAGGGGAAAGGATAATGTACTGGGAACTCCTCAGAACAATCTGATTCGTGGTGAGGAGAGAGAGATAAAAGCTCATTTAAGAACGACATGAACATGCTGCATAGGTAGCTGTTTATCAGTAAATATCTCCACTGAGATTAAGAAAAGCAGTGACTTAATAAATTAAGTACTTCCTGGTATGGTTACTGTACTGGTAACTCCCCAAAAGAATCTGGATTGTGGTGAGGGAACAGAGAAAAAAGCTCATTTAGGACCTTCACTTACGAAGGGGGTAGTCAGCTGTATATCAGGGAGTCAACCTTCTGAGAATAAAAACTGCTGGATCTTGTTAAGGTAATTACACAGGGGAAAGGATAATGTACTGGGAACACCTCCGAAGAATCTGATTTGTGGTGAGGTGAGAGAGATAAAACTCATTTAGGAACGACATGAACATGCTGCGTAGGTAGCTGTTTATCAGTAAATATCTCCACTGAGATTAAGAAAGCAGTAGCTTAATAAATTAAGTACTTCCTGGTATGGTTACTGTACTGGTAACTCCCCAAAAGAATCTGGATTGTGGTGAGGGAACAGAGAAAAAAGCTCATTGATGACCTGCACTTACGAAGGTTGTAGGAAGCTGTATATCAGGGAGTAAACCTTCTGAGAATAAAAACAGCTAGAGCTTGTTAAGGTAATTACACAGGGGAAAGGATAATGTACTGGGAACTCCTCAGAAGAATCTGATTGTGGTGAGGGGAGAGAGATAATAGCTCATTTAGGAACGACATGAACATGCTGCGTAGGTCGTTGTTTATCAGTAAATATCTCCACTGACATTAAGAAAAGCAGTAGCTTAATAAATTAAGTACTTCCTGGTATGGTTACTGTACTGGTAACACCCCAAAAGAATCTGTATTGTGGTGAGGGAACAGAGAAAAAAGCTCATTTAGGACCTGCACTTACGAAGGGGGTAGGCAGCTGTATATCCGGGAGTAAACCTTCTGAGAATAAAAACAGCTGGAGCTTGTTAAGGTAATTACACAGGGGAAAGGATAATGTACTGGGAACTCCTCAGAAGAATCGGATTTGTGGTGAAGGTAGAGAGATAAAAGCTCATTTAGGAACGACATGAACATGCTGCATACATAGCTGTCTATCAGTAAATATCTACACTGAGATTAAGAAAAGCACTAGCTTAATAAATTAAGTACTTCCTGCTATGGATACGGTACTGGTACTCCCGAAAAGAATCTGGATTGTGGTGAGGGAACAGAGAAAAAACTCATTTAGGACCTGCACTTACGAAGGAGGTAGGCAGCTGTATATCAGGGAGTAAACCTTCTGAGAATAAAAACAGCTGGAGCTTGTTAAGGTAATTACACAGGGGAAAGGATAATGTACTGGGAACTCCTCAGAAGAATCTGATTTGTGCTGAGGGGAGAGAGATAAAAGCTCATTTAGGAACGACATGAACATGCTGCTTAGGTAGCTGTTTATCAGTAAATATCTCCACTGAGATTAAGAAAAGCAGTAGCTTAATAAATTAAGTACTTCCTGGTATGGTTACTGTACTGGTAACTCCCCAAAAGAATCTGGATTGGGGTGAGGGAACAGAGAAAAAAGCTCATTTAGGACCTGCACTTACGAAGGGGGTAGGCAGCTGTATATCAGGGAGTAAACCTTCTGAGAATAAAAACAGCTGGAGCTTGTTAAGGTAATTACACAGGGGAAAGGATAATGTACCGGGAACTCCTCAGAAGAATCTGATTTGTTCTGAGGGGAGAGAGATAAATGATCATTTAGGAACGACATGAACATGCTGCGTTGGTAGCTGTTTATCAGTAAATATCTCCACTGAGATTAAGAAAAGCAGTAGCTTAATAAATTAAGTACTTCCTGGTATGGTTACTGTACTGGTAACTCCCCAAAAGAATCTGGATTGTGGTGAGGGAACAGAGAAAAAAGCTCATTTAGGCCCTGCACTTACGAAGGGGGTAGGCAGCTGTATATCAGGGAGTAAACCTTCTGAGAATAAAAACAGCTGGAGCTTGTTAAGGTAATTACACAGGGAGAAGGATAATGTACTGGGAACTCCTCAGAAGAATCTGATTTTTGGTGAGGGGAGAGAGATAAAAGGTCATTTAGGAACGACATGAACATGCTGCGTAGGCAGCTGTTTATCAGTAAATATCCCTTCTGAGGAATAAAAAACAGTAGCTTAATAAATTAAGTACTTCACAGGTATGGATTACTGTACTGGGAACTCCCAAAGAATCTGGATTGTGGTGAGGGAACAGAGAAAAAAGCTCATTTAGGAACGACTTACGAAGGGGGTAGGTAGCTGTATATCAGGGAGTAAATATCTGCACTGAGATAAAAACAGCTGGAGCTTAATAAATTAAGTATTCCTGGTAAAGGATAATGTACTGGGAACTCCTCAAAATAATCTGATTTGTGGTGAGGGGAACAGAGAAAAAAGCTCATTTAGGACCTGCACTTACAAGGGGGTAGGCAGCAGTTTATCAGTAAACCTTCTGAGATTAAGAAACAGCTAGCTTGTTAAGGTAATTACACAGGGGAAAGGATAATGTACTGGTAACTCCTCAAAAGAATCTGGATTGTGGTGAGGGAACAGAGAAAAAAGCTCATTTAGGAACGACATGAACATGCTGCGTACGTAGCTTTATCAGTAAGTATCTCCACTGAGATTAAGAAAAGCTGTAGCTTAATAAATTAAGTACTTCCTGGTATGGTTACTGTACTGGTAACTCCCCAAAATAATCTGGATTGTGGTGAGGGAACAGAGAAAAAAGCTCATTTAGGACCTGCACTTACGAAGGGGGTAGGCAGCTCTATATCAGGGAGTAAACCTTCTAAGAATAAAAACAGCTGGAGCTAGTTAAGGTAAGTACACAGGGGAAAGGATAATGTACTGGGAACTCCTCAGAAGAATCTGATTTGTGGTGAGGGGAGAGAGATAAAAGCTCATTTAGGAACGACATGAACATGCTGCGTAGGTAGCTGTTTATCAGTAAATATCTCCAGTGAGATTAAGAAAAGCAGTAGCTTAATAAATTAAGTACTTCCTGGTATGGTTACTGTACTGGTAACTCCCAGAAGAATCTGATTTGTGGTGAGGGGAGAGAGATAAAAGCTCATTTAGGACCTGAACATGCTTACGAAGGTAGCTGTTTATCAGTAAATATCTGAGAATAAGAAAAGCAGTAGCTTGTTAAGGTAATTAAGTACAGGGGAAAGGATTACTGTACTGGTAACTCCCAAAGAATCTGGATTGTGGTGAGGGAACAGAGAAAAAAGCTCATTTAGGAACGACATGAAGGGGGTAGGCAGCTGTATATCAGGGAGTATCCTTCTGGGAATAAAAACAGCTGGAGCTTGTTCAAGGTAATTACACAGGGGAAAGGATAATGTACTGGGAACTCCTCAGAAGAATCTGATTTGTGGTGAGGGGAGAGAGATAAAAGCTCATTTAGGAACGACATGAACATGCTGCGTAGGTAGCTGTTTATCAGTAAATATCTCACTGAGATTAAGAAAAGCAGTAGCTTAAAAAATTAAGTACTTCCTGGTATGGTTACTGTACTGGTAACTCCCCAAAAGAATCTGGATTGTGGTGAGGGAACAGAGAAAAAAGCTCATTTAGGACCTGCACTTAGAAGGGGTAGGCAGCTGTATATCAGGGAGTATCCCTTCTGAGAATAAAAACAGCTGGAGCTTGTTAAGGTAATTACACAGGGCAAAGGATAATGTACTGGGAACTCCTCAGAAGAATCTGATTTGTGGTGAGGGGAGAGAGATAAAACTCATTAGGAACGACATGAACATGCTGGTAGGTAGCTGTTTATCAGTAAATATCTCTACTGAGATTAAGAAAAGAAGTAGCTTAATAAATTAAGTACTATTGGTATGATTACTGTACTGGTAACTCCCAAAAGAACTGGATTGTGGTGAGGGAACAGAGAAAAAAGCTCATTTAGGATCTGCACTGACGAAGGGGGTAGGCAGCTGTATATCAGGGAGTAAACCTTCTGAGAATAAAAACAGCTGGAGCTTGTTAAGGTAATTAAACAGGGGAAAGGATAATGTACTGGGAACTCCTCAGAAAATCTGATTTGTGGTGAGGGGAGAGAGATAAAAGCTCATTTAGGAACGACATGAACATGCTGAAGGTAGCTGTTTATCAGTAAATATCTCCACTGAGATTAAGAAAAGCAGTGGCTTAATAAATTAAGTACTTCCTGGTATGGTTACTGTACTGGTAACTCCCCAAAAGGAATCTGGATTGTGGTGAGGGAACAGAGAAAAAAGCTCATTTAGGACCTTCACTTATGAAGGGGGTAGGCAGCTGTATATCAGGGAGTAAACCTTCTGAGAATAAAAACAGCTGGAGCTTGTTAAGGTAATTACACAGGGGAAAGGATAATGTACTGGGAACTCCTCAGAAGAATCTGATTTGTGGTGAGGGGAGAGAGATAAAAAGCTCATTTAGGAACGACATGAACATGCTGCGTAGGTAGCTGTTTATCAGTAAATATCTCCACTGAGATTAAGAAAAGCAGTAGCTTAATAAATTAAGTACTTCCTGGTATGGTTACTGTACTGGTAACTCCCCAAAAGAATCTGGATTGTGGTGAGGGAACAGAGAAAAAAGATCATTTAGGACCTGCACTTACGAAAGGGGTAGGCAGTTGTATATCAGGGAGTAAACCTTCTGAGAATAAAAACAGCTGGAGCTTGTTAAGGTAATTACTCAGGGGAAAGGATAATGTACTGGGAACTCCTCAGAAGAATCTGATTTGTGGTGAGGGGAGAGAGATAAAAGCTCATTTAGGAACGACATGAATATGCTGCATAGTAGCTGTTTATCAGTAAATATCTCCACTGAGATTAAGAAAAGCAGTAGCTTAATAAATTAAGTACTTCCTGGTATGGTTACTGTACTGGGAACTCCCCAAAAGAATCTGGATTTGTGGTGAGGGAACAGAGAAAAAAGCTCATTTAGGACCTGCACTTACGAAGGGGTAGGCAGTTGTATATCAGGGAGTAAACCTTCTGAGAATAAAAACAGCTGGAGCTGTTAAGGTAATTACACAGGGGAAAGGATAATGTACTGGGAACTCCTCAGAAGAATCTGGATTGTGGTGAGGGAGAGAGATAAAAGCTCATTTAGGAACGACATGAACATTACTGCGTAGGCAGCTGTATATCAGGGAGTAAATATCTCCACTGAGAATAAAAACAGCTGGAGCTTGTAATTAAGTAGTTCAGGGGAAAGGATAATGTACTGGGAACTCCTCAGTAAATCTGATTTGTGGTGAGGGGAGAGAGATAAAAGCTCATTTAGGAACGACTATGCTTACGAGGTAGGCAGCGTTTATCAGTAAATATCTCCACTGAGATTAAGAAAAGCAGTAGCTTAATTTAAGTAATTCACTGGTATGGTTACTGTACTGGTAACTCCCAAAGAATCTGGATTGTGGTGAGGGAAGAGAAAAAAGCTCATTTAGGACCTGCAACACTGATACGTAGGCAGCTGTATATCAGGGAGTAAATATCTCCACTGAGAATAAAAACAGCTGGAGCTTGTTAAGTACTTACACAGGGGAAAGGATAATGTACTGGGAACTCCTCAGAAGAATCTGATTTGTGGTGAGGGGAGAGAGATAAAAGCTCATTTAGGACATGAACATGCTGCGTAGGTAGGCTGTTTATCAGTAAATATCTCCACTGAGATTAAGAAAAGCAGTAGCTTAATAAATTAAGTACTTCCTGGTATGGTTACTGTACTGGTAACTCCCCAAAGAATCTGGATTGTGGTGAGGGAAGAGAAAAAAGCTCATTTAGGACCTGCACATGGGGGTAGGCAGCTGTATATCAGTAAACCTTCTCAGAGATAAAAACAGCTGGAGCTTGTTAAGGTAATTACACAGGGGAAAGGATAATGTACTGGGAACTCCTCAGAAGAATCTGATTGTGGTGAGGGGAGAGAGAAAAAGCTCATTTAGGAACGCTACATGAACATGCTGCGTAGGTAGCTGTTTATCAGTAAACCTTCTGAGATAAGAAACAGATAGCTTGTAAATTAAGTACTTCACAGGTATGGATTACTGTACTGGTAACTCCTCAAAAGAATCTGGATTGTGGTGAGGGAACAGAGAAAAAAGCTCATTTAGGACGAATGCACTGCTGCGTAGGTAGCTGTATATCAGTAAATATCCCTCTGAGAATAAAAACAGCTGGAGCTTGTTAAGGTAATTACACAGGGGAAAGGATAATGTACTGGGAACTCCTCAGAAAGAATCTGATTGTGGTGAGGGGAGAGAGAAAAAAGCTCATTTAGGACCTACACTGCATAGGTAGGCAGCTGTTTATCAGTAAATATCTGAGATTAAGAAAAGCAGTAGCTTAATAAATTAAGTACTTCCTGGTATGGTTATGTACTGGTAACTCCCAAAAGAATCTGGATTGTGGTGAGGGAACAGAGAAAAAAGCTCATTTAGGACCTGCACATGAAGGGGGTAGGTAGCTGTATATCAGGGAGTAAACCTTCTGAGAATAAAAACAGCTGGAGCTTAATTAAGGTAATTACACAGGGGAAAGGATAATGTACTGGGAACTCCTCAGAAAGAATCTGATTTGTGGTGAGGGGAGAGAGAAAAAAGCTCATTTAGGACGACATGAACATGCTGTACGAAGGTAGCTGTTTATCAGTAAATATCTCTGAGATTAAGAAAAGCAGTAGCTTAATTAAGTACTTCCTGGTATGGTTACTGTACTGGTAACTCCAAAAGAATCTGGATTTGTGTGAGGGAACAGAGAAAAAAGCTCATTTAGGACGACATGAAGCGCATAGGTAGCTGTATATCAGGGAGTAAACCTCTGAGAATAAAAACAGCTGGAGCTTGTTAAGGTAATTACACAGGGAAAGGATAATGTACTGGGAACTCCTCAGAAAGAATCTGATTTGTGGTGAGGGGAGAGAGATAAAAGCTCATTTAGGACGACATGAACATGCTGCGTAGGTAGCTGTTTATCAGTAAACCTTCGGAGAATAAAAACAGTAGCTTAATAAATTAAGTACTTCCTGGTATGGTTACTGTACTGGTAACTCCCCAAAGAATCTGGATTGTGGTGAGGGAACAGAGAAAAAAGCTCATTTAGGACCTGCACTTATGAAGGGGGTAGGCAGCTGTATATCAGGGAGTAAACCTTCTGAGAATAAAAACAGCTGGAGCTTTTTAAGTAATTACACAGGGGAAAGGATACTGTACTGGTAACTCCCAGAAAATCTGATTTGTGGTGAGGGGAGAGAGATAAAAGCTCATTTAGGAACGACATGAACATGGCGTAGGTAGCTGTTTATCAGTAAATATCTCCACTGAGAATAAAAACAGTAGCTTAATAAATTAAGTACTTCCTGGTATGGTTACTGTACTGGAACTCCCCAAAGAATCTGGATTTGTGGTGAGGGAACAGAGAAAAAAGCTCATTTAAGACCTGCACATGAAGGGTGGTAGGCTGTATATCAGGGAGTAAACCTTCTGAGAATAAAAAAGCTGGAGCTTGTTAAGGTAATTACACAGGGGAAAGGATAATGTACTGGTAACTCCCAGAAGAATCTGATTGTGGTGAGGGGAGAGAGATAAAAGCTCATTTAGGACCATGAACATGCTGCGTAGGCAGCTGTATATCAGGGAGTAAACCTTCTGAGAATAAAAACAGCTGGAGCTTGTTAAGGTAATTAGACAGGGAGAAGGATAATGTACTGGGAACTCCTCAGAAGAATCTGATTTGTGGTGAGGGGAGAGAGATAAAAGCTCATTTAGGAACGACATGAACATGCTGCGTAGGCAGCTGTATATCAGGGAGTATCCCTTCTGAGAATAAAAACAGCTGGAGCTTGTTAAGGTAATTACACAGGGGAAAGGATAATGTACTGGGAACTCCTCAGAAGAATCTGATTGTGGTGAGGGGAGAGAGATAAAAGCTCATTTAGGAACGACATGAACATGCTGCGTAGGTAGCTGTTTATCAGTAAATATCTGCACTGAGATTAAGAAAAGCAGTAGCTTAATAAATTAAGTACTTCCTGGTATGGTTACTGTACTGGTAACTCCTCAAAATAATCTGATTGTGGTGAGGGAACAGAGAAAAAAGCTCATTTAGGACCTGCACTGACGAAGGGGGTAGGCAGCAGTATATCAGGGAGTAAACCTTCTGAGAATAAAAACAGCTGGAGATTGTTAAGGTAATTACACAGGGGAAAGGATAATGTACTGGTAACTCCTCAGAAGAATCTGATTTGTGGTGAGGGGAGAGAATAAAAGCTCATTTAGGAACGACATGAACATGCTGGTAGGCGTAGCTTTTTATCAGTAGTATCTTCTGAGATTAAGAAAAGCAGTAGCTTAATAAATTAAGTACTTCCTGGTATGGTTACTGTACTGGTAACTCCCCAAAATAATCTGGATTGTGGTGAGGGAACAGAGAAAAAAGCTCATTTAGGACCTGCACTTACGAAGGGGGTAGGCAGCTGTATATCAGGGAGTAAACCTTCTAAGAATAAAAACAGCTGGAGCTAGTTAAGGTAAGTACACAGGGGAAAGGATAATGTACTGGGAACTCCTCAGAAGAATCTGATTTGTGGTGAGGGGAGAGGATAAAAGCTCATTTAGGAACGACATGAACATGCTGCGTAGGTAGCTGTTTATCAGTAAATATCTCCACTGAGAATAAGAAAAGCAGCTTAATAAATTAAGTACTTACTGGTATGGTTACTGTACTGGTAACTCCCCAAAGAATCTGGATTGTGGTGAGGGAACAGAGAAAAAAGCTCATTTAGGACCTGCACTTACGAAGGGGGTAGGCAGCTGTATATCTGGGAGTAAACCTTCTGAGAATAAAAATAGCTGGAGCTTGTTAAGGTAATTACACAGGGGAAAGGATAATGTACTGGGAACTCCTCAGAAGAATCTGATTTGTGGTGAGGGGAGAGAGATAAAAGCTCATTTAGGAACGACATGAACATGCTGCGTAGGTAGCTGTTTATCAGTAAATATCTCCACTGAGATTAAGAAAAGCAGTAGCTTAATAAATAAGTACTTCCTGGTATGGTTACTGTACTGGGAACTCCCAAAAGAATCTGGATTTGTGGTGAGGGAACAGAGAAAAAGCTCATTTAGGACCTGCACTTACGAAGGTAGGCAGTTTATATCAGGGAGTAAACCTTCTGAGAATAAAAAAGCAGTAGCTTGTTAAGGTAATTAGTACAGGGGAAAGGATAATGTACTGGGAACTCCTCAGAAGAATCTGATTGTGGTGAGGGGAGAGAGATAAAAGCTCATTTAGGAACGACATGAACATGCTGGTAGGCAGCTGTATATCAGGGAGTACCCTTCTGGGAATAAAAACAGCTGGAGCTTGTTAAGGTAATTACACAGGGGAAAGGATAATGTACTGGGAACTCCTCAGAAGAATCTGATTTGTGGTGAGGGGAGAGAGATAAAAGCTCATTTAGGAACGACATGAACATGCTGCGTAGGTAGCTGTTTATCAGTAAATATCTGCACTGAGATTAAGAAAAGCAGTAGCTTAATAAATTAAGTACTTCCTGGTATGGTTACTGTACTGGTAACTCCCCAAAAGAATCTGGATTGTGGTGAGGGAACAGAGAAAAAGCTCATTTAGGACCTGCACTTACGAAGCGGGTAGGCAGCTGTATATCAGGGAGTATCCCTTCTGGGAATAAAAACAGCTGGAGCTTGTTAAGGTAATTACACAGGGGAAAGGATAATGTACTGGGAACTCCTCAGAAGAATCTGATTTGTGGTGAGGGGAGAGAGATAAAACCTCATTAGGAACGACATGAACATGCTGCGTAGGTAGCTGTTTATCAGTAAATATCTCCACTGAGATTAAGAAAAGCAGTAGCTTAATAAATTAAGTACTTTGGTATGGTTACTGTACTGGTAACTCCCCAAAAGAATCTGGATTGTGGTGAGGGAACAGAGAAAAAAGCTCATTTAGGACCTGCACTTACGAAGGGGGTATTCAGCTGTATATCAGGGAGTAAACCTTCTGAGAATAAAAACAGCTGGAGCTTGTTAAGGTAAGTTAAACAGGGGAAAGGATAATGTACTGGGAACTCCTCAGTAAAATCTGATTTGTGGTGAGGGGAGAGAGATAAAAGCTCATTTAGGAACGACATGAACATGCTGCGTAGGTAGGCTGTTTATCAGTAAATATCTCCACTGAGATTAAGAAAAGCAGTAGCTTAATAAATTAAGTACTTCCAGGTATGGTTACTGTACTGGTAACTCCCCAAAGAATCTGGATTGTGGTGAGGGAACAGAGAAAAAAGCTCATTTAGGACCTGCAATTACGAAGGTGGGTAGGCAGCTGTATATCAGGGAGTAAACATTCTGAGAATAAAAACAGCAGGAGCTTGTTAAGGTAATTACACAGGGGAAAGGATAATGTACTGGGAACTCCTCAGAAGAATCTGATTTGTGGTGAGGGGAGAGAGATAAAAGCTCATTTAGGAAGGACATGAACATGCTGGCGTAGGTAGCTGTTTATCAGTAAATATCTCCACTGAGATTAAGAAAAGCAGTAGCTTAATAAATTAAGCACTTCCTGGTATGGTTACTGTACTGGTAACTCCCCAAAAGAATCTGGATTGTGGTGAGGGAACAGAGAAAAAAGCTCATTTAGGACCTGCACTTATGAAGGGGGTAGGCAGCTGTATATCAGGAATAAACCTCTCTGAGAAAAAAACAGCTGGAGCTTGTTAAGGTAATTACACAGGGGAAAGGATAATCTACTGGGAACTCCTCAGAAGAATCTGATTTGTGGTGAGGGAAGAGAGAAAAAAGCTCATTTAGGACAACATGAACATGCTGCGTAGGTAGCTGTTTATCAGTAAATATCTCCACTGAGATTAAGAAAAGCAGTAGCTTAATAAATTAAATACTTCCTGGTATGGTTACTGTACTGGTAACTCCCAAAAGAATCTGGATTGTGGTGAGGGAACAGAGAAAAAAGCTCATTTAGGACCTGCACTGACGAAGGGGGTAGGCAGCTGTTTATCAGGGAGTAAACCTTCTGAGAATAAAAACAGCTGGAGCTTGTTAAGGTAATTACACAGGGGAAAGGATAATGTACTGGGAACTCCTCAGAAGAATCTGATTTGTGGTGAGGGGAGAGAGATAAAAGCTCATTTTGGAACGACATGAACATGCTGTGTAGGTAGCTGTTTATCCGTAAATATCTGCACTGAGATTAAGAAAAGCAGTAGCTTAATAAATTAAGTACTTCCTGGTATGGTTACTGTACTGGTACCTCCCCAAAACAATCTGGATTGTGGTGTGGGAACAGAGAAAAAAGCTCATTTAGGACCTGCACTTATGAAGGGGGTAGGCAGCTGTATATCAGGGAGTAAACCTTCTGAGAATAAAAACAGCTGGAGCTTGTTAAGGTAATTACACAGAGGAAAGGATAATGTACCGGGAACTCCTCAGAAGAATCTGATTTGTGGTGAGGGGAGAGAGATAAAAGCTCATTTAGGAACGACATGAACATGCTGCGTAGGTAGCTGTTTATCAGTTAATATCTCCACTGAGTTTAAGAAAAGCAGTAGCTTAATAAATTAAGTACTTCCTGGTATGGTTACTGTACTGGTAACACCCCAAAAGAATCTGGATTGTGGTGAGGGAACAGAGAAAAAAGCTCATTTAAGACCTGCACTTACGAAGGGGGTAGGCAGCAGTATATCAGGGAGTAAACCTTCTGAGAATAAAAACTGCTGGAGCTTTTTAAGGTAATTACACAGGGGAAAGGATAACGTACTGGGTACTATTCAGAAGAATCTGATTTGTGGTGAGGGGAGAGAGATAAAACTCATTTAGGAACGACATGAACATGCTGCGTAGGTAGCTGTTTATCAGTAAATATCTCCACTGAGATTAAGAAAAGCAGTAGCTTAATAAATTAAGTACTTCCTGGTATGGTTACTGTACTGGAAACTCCCCAAAAGAATCTGGATTTTGGTGAGGGAACAGAGAAAAGAGCTCATTTAGGACCTGCACTTTCGAAGGTGGTAGGCAGCTGTATATCAGGGAGTAAACCTTCTGAGAATAAAAACAGCTGGAGCTTGTTAAGGTAATTACACAGGGGAAAGGATAATGTACTGGGAAATCCTCAGAAGAATCTGAATTGTGGTGAGGGGAGAGAGATAAAAGCTCATTTAGGAACGACATGAACATGCTGCGTAGGCAGCTGTATATCAGGGAGTATCCCTTCTGGGAATAAAAACAGCTGGAGCTTGTTAAGGTAATTACACAGGGGAAAGGATAATGTACTGGGAACTCCTCAGAAGAATCTTATTTGTGGTGAGGGTAGAGAGATAAAAGCTCATTTAGGAACGACATGAACATGCTGCGTAGGTAGCTGTTTATCAGTAAATATCTGCACTGAGATTAAGAAAAGCAGTAGCTTAATAAATTAAGTACTTCCTGGTATCGTTACTGTACTGGTAACTCCCCAAAAGAATCTGGATTGTTGTGAGGGAACAGAGAAAAAAGCTCCTTTAGGACCTGCACTTACGAAGGGGGTAGGCAGCTGTATATCAGGGAGTAAACCTTCTGAGAATAAAAACAGCTGGAGCTTGTTAAGGTAATTACACAGGGGAAAGAATATTGTACTGGGAACTCCTCAGAAGAATCTGATTTGTGGTGAGGGGAAAGAGATAAAAGCTCATTTAGGAACGACATGAACATGCTGCGTAGGTAGCTGTATATCAGGGAGTATCCCTTCTGGGAATAAAAACAGCTGGAGCTTGTTAAGGTAATTAAACAGGGGAAAGGATAATGTACTGGGAACTCCTCAGAAGAATCTGATTTGTGGTGAGGGTAGAGAGAAAAAAGCTCATTTAGGAACGACATGAACATGCTGCGTATGTAGCTGTTTATCAGTAAATATCTCCACTGAGATTAAGAAAAGCAGTAGCTTAATAAATTAAGTACTTCCTGGTATGGTTACTGTACTGGTAACTCCCCCAAAGAATCTGGATTGTTGTGAGGGAACAGAGAAAAAAGCTCCTTTAGGACCTGCACTTACGAAGGGGGTAGGCAGCTGTATATCAGGGAGTAAACCTTCTGAGAATAAAAACAGCTGGAGCTTGTTATGGTAATTACACAGGGGAAAGGTTAATGTACTGGGAACTCCTCAGAAGAATCTGATTTGTGGTGAGGGGAGAGAGATAAAAGCTCATTTAGGAACGATATGAACATGCTGCGTAGGTAGCTGTTTATCAGTAAATATCTCCACTGAGATTAAGAAAACAGTAGCTTAATAAATTAAGTACTTCCTGGTATGGTTACTGTACTGGTAACTCCACAAAAGAATCTGGATTGTGGTGAGGGAACAGAGAAAAAAGCTCATTTAGGACCTGCACTTACGAAGCGGGTAGGCAGCTGAATATAAGGGAGTATCCCTTCTGGGAATAAAAACAGCTGGAGCTTGTTAAGGTAATTACACAGGGGAAAGGATAATGTACTGGGAACTCCTCAGAAGAATCTGATTTGTGGTGAGGGGAGAGAGATAAAACCTCATTAAGAACGACATGAACATGCTGCGTAGTTAGCTGTTTATCAGTAAATATCTCCACTGAGATTAAAAAAAGCAGTAGCTTAATAAATTAAGTACTTCCTGGTATGGTTACTGTACTGGTAACTCCCCAAAAGAATCTGGATTGTGGTGAGGGAACAGAGAAAAAAATCTGATTTAGGACCAGCACTTACGAAGGGGGTAGACAGCTGTATATCAGGGAGTAAACCTTCTGAGAATAAAAACAGCTGGAGCTAATTAAGGTAAACAACAGGGGAAAGGATAATGTACTGGGAACTCCTCAGAAGAATCTGATTTGTGGTGAGGGGAGAGAGATAAAAGTTCATTTAGGAACGACATGAACATGCTGCGTATGTAGCTGTTTATCTGTAAATATCTACACTGAGATTAAGAAAAGCAGTAGCTTAATAAATTAAGTACTTCCTGATATGGTTACTGTACTGGTAACTCCCCAAAAGAATCTGGATTGTGGTGAGGGAACAGAGAAAAAAGCTCATTTATGACCTGCACTTACGAAGGGGGTAGGCAGCTGTATATCAGGGAGTAAACCTTCTGAGAATAAAAACAGCTGGAGCTTGTTAAGGTAAGTACACAGGGGAAAGGATAATGTACTGGGAACTCCTCAGTAGAATCTGATTTGTGGTGAGGGGAGAGAGATAAATGCTCATTTAGGAACGACATGAACATGCTGCGTAGGTGGCTGTTTATCAGTAAATATCTCCACTGAGATTAAGAAAAGCAGTACCTTAATAAATTAAGTACTTCCTGGTATGGTTACTGTACTGGTAACTCCCCAAAGAATCTGGATTGTGGTGAGGAAACAGAGAAAAAAGCTCATTTAGGCCCTGCAATTACGAAGGGGGTAGGCAGCAGTATATCAGGGAGTATACCTTCTGAGAATAAAAACTGCTGGAGCTTTTTAAGGTAATTACACAGGGGAAAGGATAATGTACTGGGTACTATTCAGAAGAATCTGAGTTGTGGTGAGGGGAGAGAGATAAAACTCATTTAGGAACGACATGAACATGCTGCGTAGGCAGCTGTACATCAGGGAGTATCCCTTCTGGGAATAAAAACAGCTGGAGCTTGTTAAGGTAATTACACAGGGGAAAGGATAATGTACTGGGAAATCCTCAGAAGAATCTGATTTGTGGTGAGGGGAGAGAGATAAAAGCTCATTTAGGAACGACATGAACATGCTGCGTAGGCAGCTGTATATCAGGGAGTATCCCTTCTGGGAATAAAAACAGCTGGAGCTTGTTAAGGTAATTACACAGGGGAAAGGATAATGTACTGGGAACTCCTCAGAAGAATCTGATTTGTGGTGAGGGTAGAGAGATAAAAGCTCATTTAGGAACGACATGAACATGCTGCGTAGGTAGCTGTTTATCAGTAAATATCTGCATTGAGATTAAGAAAAGCAGTAGCTGAATAAATTAAGTACTTCCTGGTATGGTTACTGTACTAGTAACTCCCCAAAAGAATCTGGATTGTTGTGAGGGAACAGAGAAAAAAGCTCCTTTAGGAACTGCACTTACGAAGGGGGTAGGCAGCTGTATATCAGGGAGTAAACCTTCTGAGAATAAAAACAGCTGGAGCTTGTTAAGGTAATTACATAGGGAAAAGGATAATGTACTGGGAACTCCTCAGTAGAATCTGATTTGTGGTGAGGGGAGAGGGATAAAAGCTCATTTAGGAACGACATGAACATGCTGCCTAGGTAGCTGTTTATCAGTAAATATCTCCACTGAGATTAAGAAAAGCAGTACCTGAATAAATTAAGTACTTCCTGGTATGGTTACTGTACTGGTAACTCCCCAAAGAATCTGGATTGTGGTGAGGGAACAGAGAAAAAAGCTCATTTAGGACCTGCAATTACGAAGGGGGTAGGCAGCTGTATATCAGGGAGTTAACCTTCTGAGAATAAAAACAGCTGGAGCTTGTTAAGGTAATTACACAGGGGAAAGGATAATGTACTGGGAACTTCTCAGAAGAATCTGATTTGTGTTTAGGGGAGAGAGATAAAAGCTCATTTAGGAACGACATGAACATGCTGCGTAGGTAGCTGTTTATCAGTAAATATCTCCACTGAGATTAAGAAAAGCAGTAGCTTCATAAATTAAGTACTTCCTGGTATGGTTACTGTACTGGTAACTCCCCAAAAGAATCTGGATTGTGGTGAGGGAACAGAGAAAAAAGCTCATGTAGGACCTGCACTTATGAAGGAGGTAGGCAGCTGTATATCAGGAATAAACCTCTGAGAATAAAAACAGCTGGAGCTTGTTAAGGTAATTACACAGGGGAAAGGATAATGTACCTGGAACTCCTCAGAAGAATCTGATTTGTGGTGAGGGGAGAGAGATAAAAGCTCATTTAGGAACGACATGAACATGCTGCGTAGGTAGCTCTTTATCAGTAAATATCTCCACTGAGATTAAGAAAAGAAGTAGCTGAATAGATTAAGTACTTCCTGGTATCGTTACTGTACTGGTAACTCCCCAAAAGAATCTGGATTGTGGTGAGGGAACAGAGAAAAAAGCTAATTTATGACCTGCACTTACAAAGCGGGTAGGCAGCTGAATATCAGGGAGTATCCCTTCGGGGAATAAAAACAGCTGGAGCTTGTTAAGGTAATTACACAGGGGAAAGGATAATGTACTGGGAACTCCTCCGAAGAATCTGATTTGTGGTGAGGGGAGAGAGATAAAACCTCATTAAGAACGACATGAACATGCTGCGTAGGTAGCTGTTTATCAGTAAATATCTCCACTGAGATTAAGAAAAGCAGTAGCTTAATGAATTAAGTACTTCCTGGTATTGTTACTGTACTGGTACCTCCCCAAAACAATCTGGATTGTGGTGTGGGAACAGAGGAAAAAGCTCATTTAGGACCTGCACTTATGAAGGGGGTAGGCAGCTGTATATCAGGGAGTAAACCTTCTGAGAATAAAAACAGCTGGAGCTTGTTAAGGTAATTACACAGGGGAAAGGATAATGTACCGGGAACTCCTCAGAAGAATCTGATTTGTGGTGAGGGTAGAGAGATAAAAGCTCATTTAGGAACGACATGAACATGCTGCGTAGGTCGCTGTTTATCAGTAAATATCTCCACTGAGTTTAAGAAAAGCAGTAGCTTAATGAATTAATTACTTCCTGGTATGGTTACTGTACTGGTAACTCCACAAAAGAATCTGGATTGTGGTGAGGGAACAGAGAAAAAAGCTCATTTAGGACCTGCACTTACGAAGGGGGTAGGCAGCAGTATATCAGGGAGTAAACCTTCTGAGAATAAAAACTGCTGGAGCTTTTTAAGGTAATTACACAGGGGAAAGGATAATGTACTGGGTACTATTCAGAAGAATCTGAGTTGTGGTGAGGGGAGAGAGATAAAACTCATTTAGGAACGACATGAACATGCTGCGTAGGTAGCTGTTTATCAGTAAATATCTCCACTGAGATTAAGAAAAGCAGTAGCTTAATAAATTAAGTACTTCCTGGTATGGTTACTGTACTGGAAACTCCCCAAAAGCATTTGGATTGTGGTGAGGGAACAGAGAAAAAAGCTCATTTAGGACCTGCACTTTAGAAGGTGGTAGGCAGCTGTATATCAGGGAGTAAACCTTTTGAGAATAAAAACAGCTGGAGCTTGTTAAGGTAATTACACAGGGGAAAGGATAATGTACTGGGAAATCCTCAGAAGAATCTGATTTGTGGTGAGGGGAGAGAGATAAAAGCTCATTTAGGAACGACATGAACATGCTGCGTAGGCAGCTGTATATCAGGGAGTATCCCTTCTGGGAATAAAAACAGCTGGAGCTTGTTAAGGTAATTAAACAGGGGAAAGGATAATGTACTGGGAACTCCTCAGAAGAATCTGATTTGTGGTGAGGGTAGAGAGATAAAAGCTCATTTAGGAACGACATGAACATGCTGCGTAGGTAGATGTTTATCAGTAAATATCTCCACTGAGATTAAGAAAAGCAGTAGCTTAATAAATTAAGTACTTCCTTGTATGGTTACTGTACTGGTAACTCCCCAAAAGAATCTGGATTGTTGTGAGGGAACAGAGAAAAAAGCTCCTTTAGGACCTGCACTTACGAAGGGGGTAGGCAGCTGTATATCAGGGAGTAAACCTTCTGAGAATAAAAACAGCTGGAGCTTGTTAAGGTAATTACACAGGGGAAAGGATAGTGTACTGGGAACTCCTCAGAAGAATCTGGTTTGTGGTGAGGGGAGAGAGATAAAAGCTCATTTAGGAACGACATAAACATGCTGCGTAGGTAGCTGTTTATCAGTAAATATCTCCCTGAGATTAAGAAAAGCAGTAGCTTAATAAATTAAGTACTTCCTGGTATGGTTACTGTACTGATAACTCCCCAAAAGATTCTGGATTGTGGTGAGGGAACAGAGAAAAAAGCTCATTTAGGACCTGCACTTACGAAGGGGGTAGGCAGCTGTATATCAGGGAGTAAACCTTCTGAGAATAAAAACAGCTGGAGCTTGTTAAGGTAATTAAACAGGGGAAAGGATAATGTACTGGGAACTCCTCAGAAGAATCTGATTTGTGGTGAGGGGAGAGAGATAAAAGCTCATTGAGGAACGACATGAACATGCTGCATAGGTAGCTGTTTATCAGTAAATATCTCCACTGAGATTAAGAAAAGCAGTAGCTTAATAAATTAAGTACTTCCTGGTATGGTTACTGTACTGGTAACTCCCCAAAAGAATCTGGATTTTGGTGAGGGAACAGAGAAAAAAGCTCACTAAGGACCTGCACTTACAAAGGGGGTAGGCAGCTATATATCAGAAAGTAAACCTTCTGAGAATAAAAACAGCTGGAGCTTGTTAAGGTAATTACACAGGGGATAGGATAATGTACTTGGAACTCCTCAGAAGAATCTGATTTGTGGTGAGGGGAGAGAGATAAAACTCATTTAGGAACGAAATGAACATGCTGCGTAGGTAGCTGTTTATCAGTAAATATCTCCCTGAGATGAAGAAAAGCAGTAGCTTAATAAATTAAGTACTTCTGGTATGCTTACTGTACTGGTACCTCCCCAAAAGAACCTGGATTGTGGTGAGGGAACAGAGAAAAAAGCTCATTTAGGACCTGCAGTTACGAAGGGGGTAGGCAGCTGTATATCAGGGAGTAAACCTTCTGAGAATAAAAACAGGTGGAGTTTGTTATGGTAATTACACAGGGGAAAGGATAATGTACTGGGAACTCCTCAGAAGAATCTGATTTGTGGTGACGGGAGAGAGATAAAAGCTCATTTAGGAACGACATGAACATGCTGTGTAGGTAGCTGTTTATCAGTATATATCTACACTGAGATTAAGAAAAGCAGTAGCTTAATAAATTAAGTACTTCCTGGAATGGTTACTGTACTGGTAACTCCCCAACAGAATCTGGATTGTTTTGAGGGAACAGTGAAAAAAGCTCATTTAGGAACTGCACTTAGGAAGAGGGTAGGCAGCTGTATATCAGGGAGTCAACCTTCTGAGAATAAAAACAGCTGGAGCTTGTTAAGGTAATTACACAGGGGAAAGGATTATGTACTGGGAACTCCTCATAAGAATCTGATTTGTGGTGAGTGGAGGGAGATAAAACTCATTTAGGAACAAGCTGCGTAGGTAGCTGTTTATCAGTAAATATCTCCCCTGAGAATAAGAAAAGCAGTAGCTTACTAAATTAAGTACTTCCTGGTATGGTTACTGTACTGGTACCTCCCCAAAACAATCTGGATTGTGGTGTGGGAACAGAGGAAAAAGCTCATTTAGGACCTGCACTTATGAAGGGGGTAGGCAGCTGTATATCAGGGAGTAAACCTTCTGAGAATAAAAACAGCTGGAGCTTGTTAAGGTAATTACACAGGGGAAAGGATAATGTACCGGGAACTCCTCAGAAGAATCTGATTTGTGGTGAGGGTAGAGAGATAAAAGCTCATTTAGGAACGACATGAACATGCTGCGTAGGTCGCTGTTTATCAGTAAATATCTCCACTGAGTTTAAGAAAAGCAGTAGCTTAATGAATTAATTACTTCCTGGTATGGTTACTGTACTGGTAACTCCACAAAAGAATCTGGATTGTGGTGAGGGAACAGAGAAAAAAGCTCATTTAGGACCTGCACTTACGAAGGGGGTAGGCAGCAGTATATCAGGGAGTAAACCTTCTGAGAATAAAAACTGCTGGAGCTTTTTAAGGTAATTACACAGGGGAAAGGATAATGTACTGGGTACTATTCAGAAGAATCTGAGTTGTGGTGAGGGGAGAGAGATAAAACTCATTTAGGAACGACATGAACATGCTGCGTAGGTAGCTGTTTATCAGTAAATATCTCCACTGAGATTAAGAAAAGCAGTAGCTTAATAAATTAAGTACTTCCTGGTATGGTTACTGTACTGGAAACTCCCCAAAAGCATTTGGATTGTGGTGAGGGAACAGAGAAAAAAGCTCATTTAGGAACGACATGAACATGCTGTGTAGAGGCTGTTTATCAGTATATATCTCCACTGAGATTAAGAAAAGCAGTAGCTTAATAAATTAAGTACTTCCTGGTATGGTTACTGTACTGGTAACTCCCCAAAAGAATCTGGATTGTGGTGAGGGAACAGAGAAAAAAGCTCATTTAGGACCTGCACTTACGAAGGGGTAGGCAGCTGTATATCAGGGAGTAAACCTTCTGAGAATAAAAACAGCTGGAGCTTGTTAAGGTAATTACACAGGGGAAAGGATAATGTACTGGGAACTCCTCAGAAGAATCTGATTTGTGGTGAGGGAGAGAGATAAAAGCTCATTTAGGAACGACATGAACATGCTGCGTAGGTAGCTGTTTATCAGTAAATATCTCCACTGAGATTAAGAAAAGCAGTAGCTTAATAAATTAAGTACTTCCTGGTATGGTTACTGTACTGGTAACTCCCCAAAAGAATCTGGATTGTGGTGAGGGAACAGAGAAAAAAGCTCATTTACGAACTGCACTTACGAAGGGGGTAGGCAGCTGTATATCAGGGAGTAAACCTTCTGAGAATAAAAACAGCTGGAGCTTGTTAAGGTAATTACACAGGGGAAAGGATAATGTACTTGGAACTCCTCAGAAGAATCTTATTTGTGGTGAGGGGAGAGAGTTAAAAGCTCATTTAGGAACGACATGAACATGCTGCGTAGGTAGCTGTTTATCAGTAAATATCTCCACTGAGATTAAGAAAAGCAGTAGCTTAATAAATTAAGTACTTCCTGGTATGGTTACTGTACTGGTAACTCCCCAAAAGAATCTGGATTGTGGTGAGGGAACAGAGAAAAAAGCTCATTTAGGACCTGCACTTACGAAGGGGGTAGGCAGCTGTATATCAGGGAGTAAACCTTCTGAGAATAAAAACAGCTGGAGCTTGTTAAGGTATTACACAGGGGAAAGGATAATGTACTGGGAACTCCTCAGAAGAATCTTATTTGTGGTGAGGGGAGAGAGATAAAAGCTCATTTAGGAACGACATGAACATGCTGCGTAGGTAGCTGTTTATCAGTAAATATCTCCACTGAGATTAAGAAAAGCAGTAGCTTAATAAATTAAGTACTTCTGGTATGTTACTGTACTGGTAACTCCCCAAAAGAATCTGGATTGTGGTGAGGGAACAGAGAAAAAAGCTCATTTAGAACCTGCACTTACGAAGGGGGTAGGCAGCTGTATATCAGGGAGTAAACCTTCTGAGAATAAAAACAGCTGGAGCTTGTAAGGTAATTACACAGGGGAAAGGATAATGTACTGGGAACTCCTCAGAAGAATCTCATTTGTGGTGAGGGGAGAGAGATTAAAAGCTCATTTAGGAACGACATGAACATGCTGCGTAGGTAGCTGTTTATCAGTAAATATCTCCACTGAGATTAAGAAAAGCAGTAGCTTAATAAATTAAGTACTTCCTGGTATGGTTACTGTACTGGTAACTCCCCAAAGAATCTGGATTGTGGTGAGGGAACAGAGAAAAAAGCTCATTTAGGACCTGCACTTACGAAGGGGGTAGGCAGCTGTATATCAGGGAGTAAACCTTCTGAGAATAAAAACAGCTGGAGCTTGTTAAGGTAATTACACAGGGGAAAGGATAATGTACTGGGAACTCCTCAGAAGAATCTGATTTGTGGTGAGGGGAGAGAGATAAAACTCATTTAGGAACGACATGAACATGCTGCGTAGGTAGCTGTTTATCAGTAAATATCTCCACTGAGATTAAGAAAAGCAGTAGCTTAATAAATTAAGTACTTCCTGGTATGGTTACTGTACTGGTAACTCCCAAAAGAATCTGGATTGTGGTGAGGGAACAGAGAAAAAAGCTCATTTAGGACCTGCACTTACGAAGGGGTAGGCAGCTGTATATCAGGGAGTAAACCTTCTGAGAATAAAAACAGCTGGAGCTTGTTAAGGTAATTACACAGGGGAAAGGATAATGTACTGGGAACTCCTCAGAAGAATCTGATTTGTGGTGAAGGGGAGAGAGATAAAAGCTCATTTAGGAACGACATGAACATGCTGCGTAGGTAGCTGTTTATCAGTAAATATCTCCACTGAGATTAAGAAAAGCAGTAGCTTAATAAATTAAGTACTTCCTGGTATGGTTACTGTACTGGTAACTCCCCAAAAGAATCTGGATTGTGGTGAGGGAACAGAGAAAAAAGCTCATTTAGGACCTGCACTTACGAAGGGGGTAGGCAGCTGTATATCAGGGAGTAACCTTCTGAGAATAAAAACAGCTGGAGCTTGTTAAGGTAATTACACAGGGGAAAGGATAATGTACTGGGAACTCCTCAGAAGAATCTGATTTGTGGTGAGGGGAGAGAGTAAAAGCTCATTTAGGAACGACATGAACATGCTGCGTAGGTAGCTGTTTATCAGTAAATATCTCCACTGAGATTAAGAAAAGCAGTAGCTTAATAAATTAAGTACTTCCTGGTATGGTTACTGTACTGGTAACTCCCCAAAAGAATCTGGATTGTGGTGAGGGAACAGAGAAAAAAGCTCATTTAGGACCTGCACTTACGAAGGGGGTAGGCAGCTGTATATCAGGGAGTAAACCTTCTGAGAATAAAAACAGCTGGAGCTTGTTAAGGTAATTACACAGGGGAAAGGATAATGTACTGGGAACTCCTCAGAAGAATCTGATTTTGGTGAGGGGAGAGAGATAAAAGCTCATTTAGGAACGACATGAACATGCTGCGTAGGTAGCTGTTTATCAGTAAATATCTCCACTGAGATTAAGAAAAGCAGTAGCTTAATAAATTAAGTACTTCCTGGTATGGTTACTGTACTGGTAACTCCCCAAAAGAATCTGGATTGTGGTGAGGGAACAGAGAAAAAAGCTCATTTAGGACCTGCACTTACGAAGGGGGTAGGCAGCTGTATATCAGGGAGTAAACCTTCTGAGAATAAAAACAGCTGGAGCTTGTTAAGGTAATTACACAGGGGAAAGGATAATGTACTGGGAACTCCTCAGAAGAATCTGATTTGTGGTGAGGGGAGAGAGATAAAAGCTCATTTAGGAACGACATGACATGCTGCGTAGGTAGCTGTTTATCAGTAAATATCTCCACTGAGATTAAGAAAAGCAGTAGCTTAATAAATTAAGTACTTCCTGGTATGGTTACTATACTGGTAACTCCCAAAAGAATCTGGATTGTGGTGAGGGAACAGAGAAAAAAGCTCATTTAGGACCTGCACTTACGAAGGGGGTAGGCAGCTGTATATCAGGGAGTAAACCTTCTGAGAATAAAAACAGCTGGAGCTTGTTAAGGTAATTACACAGGGGAAAGGATAATGTACTGGGAACTCCTCAGAAGAATCTGATTTGTGGTGAGGGAGAGAGATAAAAGCTCATTTAGGAACGACATGAACATGCTGCGTAGTAGCTGTTTATCAGTAAATATCTCCACTGAGATTAAGAAAAGCAGTAGCTTAATAAATTAAGTACTTCCTGGTATGGTTACTGTACTGGTAACTCCCCAAAAGAATCTGGTTTGTGGTGAGGGAACAGAGAAAAAAGCTCATTTAGGACCTGCAATTTCGAAGGGGGTAGGCAGCTGTATATCAGGGAGTAAACCTTCTGAGAATAAAAACAGCTGGAGCTTGTTAAGGTAATTAACAGGGGAAAGGATAATGTACTGGGAACTCCTCAGAAGAATCTGATTTGTGGTGAGGGGAGAGAGATAAAAGCTCATTTAGGAACGACATGAACATGCTGCGTAGTAGCTGTTTATCAGTAAATATCTCCACTGAGATTAAGAAAAGCAGTAGCTTAATAAATTAAGTACTTCCTGGTATGGTTACTGTACTGGTAACTCCCCAAAGAATCTGGATTGTGGTGAGGGAACAGAGAAAAAAGCTCATTTAGGACCTGCACTTACGAAGGGGGTAGGCAGCTGTATATCAGGGAGTAAACCTTCTGAGAATAAAAACAGCTGGAGCTTGTTAAGGTAATTACACAGGGGAAAGGATAATGTACTGGGAACTCCTCAGAAGAATCTGATTTGTGGTGAGGGGAGAGAGAAAAAGCTCATTTAGGAACGACATGAACATGCTGCGTACGTAGATGTTTATCAGTAAATATCTCCACTGAGATTAAGAAAAGCAGTAGCTTAATAAATTAAGTACTTCCTGGTATGGTTACTGTACTGGTAACTCCCAAAAGAATCTGGATTGTGGTGAGGGAACAGAGAAAAAAGCTCATTTAGGACCTGCACTTACGAAGGGGGTAGGCAGCTGTATATCAGGGAGTAAACCTTCTGAGAATAAAAACAGCTGGAGCTTGTTAAGGTAATTACACAGGGGAAAGGATAATGTACTGGGAACTCCTCAGAAGAATCTGATTTGTGGTGAGGGGAGAGAGATAAAAGCTCATTTAGGAACGACATGAACATGCTGCGTAGTAGCTGTTTATCAGTAAATATCTCCACTGAGATTAAGAAAAGCAGTAGCTTAATAAATTAAGTAATTCCTGGTATGGTTACTGTACTGGTAACTCCCCAAAAGAATCTGGATTGTGGTGAGGGAACAGAGAAAAAAGCTCATTTAGGAACTTGCAATTACGAAGGGGGTAGGCAGCTGTATATCAGGGAGTAAACCTTCTGAGAATAAAAACAGCTGGAGCTTGTTAAGGTAATTACACAGGGGAAAGGTAATGTACTGGGAACTCCCAGAAGAATCTGATTTGTGGTGAGGGGAGAGAGATAAAAGCTCATTTAGGAACGACATGAACATGCTGCGTACGTAGCATGTTTATCAGTAAATATCTCCACTGAGATTAAGAAAAGCAGTAGCTTAATAAATTAAGTACTTCTGGTATGGTTACTGTACTGGTAACTCCCCAAAAGAATCTGGATTTGTGGTGAGGGAACAGAGAAAAAAGCTCATTTAGGACCTGCAATTACGAAGGGGGTAGGCAGCTGTATATCAGGGAGTAAACCTTCTGAGAATAAAAACAGCTGGAGCTTGTTAAGGTAATTACACAGGGGAAAGGATAATGTACTGGGAACTCCCCAGAAGAATCTGATTTGTGGTGAGGGGAGAGAGATAAAAGCTCATTTAGGAACGACATGAACATGCTGCGTACGTAGCTGTTTATCAGTAAATATCTCCACTGAGATTAAGAAAAGCAGTAGCTTAATAAATTAAGTACTTACCTGGTATGGTTACTGTACTGGTAACTCCCCAAAAGAATCTGGTTTGTGGTGAGGGAACAGAGAAAAAAGCTCATTTAGGACCTGCAATTACGAAGGGGGTAGGTAGCTGTATATCAGGGAGTAAACCTTCTGAGAATAAAAACAGCTGAGCTTGTTAAGGTAATTACACAGGGGAAAGGATAATGTACTGGGAACTCGTCAGAAGAATCTGATTTGTGGTGAGGGGAGAGAGATAAAAGCTCATTTAGGAAGACATGAACATGCTGGTAGGCAGCTGTATATCAGTAAATATCTCCACTGAGAATAAAAACAGCTAGAGCTTGTTAAGTAATTCACAGGGGAAAGGATAATGTACTGGGAACTCCTCAGAAATATCTGATTTGTGGTGAGGGGAAGAGATAAAAGCTCATTTAGGAACGACATGAACATGCTGCGTAGGTAGCTGTTTATCAGTAAATATCTCTGAGATTAAGAAACAGCTAGATAAATTAAGTACTTCCACAGGGGAGGTACTGTACTGGGAACTCCCCAAAGAATCTGGATTGTGGTGAGGGAACAGAGAAAAAAGCTCATTTAGGACCTGCACTTACGAAGGGGGTAGGCAGCTGTATATCAGTAAACCTTCTGAGAATAAAAAAGCAGGAGCTTGTAAATAAGTACTTCAGGGGAAAGGATAATGTACTGGGAACTCCTCAGAAGAATCTGATTTGTGGTGAGGGGAGAGATAAAAGCTCATTTAGGAACGACATGAACATGCTGCGTAGGTAGCTGTTTATCAGTAAATATCTCCACTGAGATTAAGAAACATCTTAGCTTTTAAGTACTTACGGTATGGTTACTGTACTGGTAACTCCCCAAAGAATCTGGATTGTGGTGAGGGAACAGAGAAAAAGCTCATTTAGGACCTGCACTTACGAAGGGGGTAGGCAGTTATATCAGTAAACCTTCTGAGAATAAAAAAGCAGGAGCTTGTTTAAGGTAATTACACAGGGGAAAGGATAATGTACTGGGAACTCCTCAGAAGAATCTGATTTGTGGTGAGGGGAGAGAGATAAAAGCTCATTTAGGAACGACATGAACATGCTGCGTAGGTAGCTGTTTATCAGTAAATATCTCCACTGAGATTAAGAAAAGCAGTAGCTTAATAAATTAAGTACACCTGGTATGGTTACTGACTGGTAACTCCCCAAAAGAATCTGGATTGTGGTGAGGGAACAGAGAAAAAGCTCATTTAGGACGACATGAACATGCTGCGTAGGTAGCAGTTTATCAGGGAGTAAACCTTCTGAGAATAAAAACAGCTAGACTTGTTAATAATTAAGTACAGGGGAAAGGATAATGTACTGGGAACTCCTCCAAAGAATCTGATTTGTGGTGAGGGGAGAGAGAAAAGCTCATTTAGGAACGCATGAACATGCTGCGTAGGTAGCTGTTTATCAGTAAATATCTGAGAATTAAGAAAAGCAGTAGCTTAATAAATTAGACTTCCTGGTATGGTTACTGTACTGGTAACTCCCCAAAGAATCTGGATTGTGGTGAGGGAAGAGAAAAAAGCTCATTTAGGACCTGCACTTACGAAGGGGTAGGCAGCTGTATATCAGGGAGTATCCCTTCTGGGAATAAAAACAGCTGGAGCTTGTTAAGGTAATTACACAGGGGAAAGGATAATGTACTGGGAACTCCTCAGAAGAATCTGATTTGTGGTGAGGGGAGAGAGATAAAAGCTCATTTAGGAACGACATGAACATGCTGCGTAGGTAGCTGTTTATCAGTAAATATCTCCACTGAGATTAAGAAAAGCAGTAGCTTAATAAATTAAGTACTTCCTGGTATGGATTACTGTACTGGTATCTCCCCAAAAGAATCTGGATTGTGGTGAGGGAACAGAGAAAAAAGCTCATTTAGGACCTGCACTTACGAAGGGGGTAGGCAGCTGTATATCAGGGAGTAAACCTTCTGAGAATAAAAACAGCTGGAGCTTGTTAAGGTAATTACACAGGGGAAAGGATAATGTACTGGGAACTCCTCAGAAGAATCTGATTTGTGGTGAGGGAGAGAGATAAAAGCTCATTTAGGAACGACATGAACATGCTGCGTAGGTAGCTGTTTATCAGTAAATATCTCCACTGAGATTAAGAAAAGACAGTACTTAATAAATTAAGTACTTCTGGTATGGTTACTGTACTGGTAACTCCCCAAAAGAATCTGGATTGTGGTGAGGGAACAGAGAAAAAAGCTCATTTAGGACCTGCACTTACGAAGGGGGTAGGCAGCTGTATATCAGGGAGTAAACCTTCTGAGAATAAAATTAGCTGGAGCTTGTTAAGGTAATTACACAGGGGAAAGGATAATGTACTGGGAACTCCTCAGAAGAATCTGATTTGTGGTGAGGGAGAGAGATAAAAGCTCATTTAGGAACGACATGAACATGCTGCGTAGGTAGCTGTTTATCAGTAAATATCTCCACTGAGATTAAGAAAAGCAGTAGCTTAATAAATTAAGTACTTCCTGGTATGGTTACTGTACTGGTAACTCCCCAAAAGAATCTGGATTGTGGTGAGGGAACAGAGAAAAAAGCTCATTTAGGACCTGCACTTACGAAGGGGTAGGCAGCTGTATATCAGGGAGTAAACCTTCTGAGAATAAAAACAGCTAGAGCTTGTTAAGGTAATTACACAGGGGAAAGGATAATGTACTGGGAACTCCTCAGAAGAATCTGATTTGTGGTGAGGGGAGAGAGATAAAGCTCATTTAGGAACGACATGAACATGCTGCGTAGGTAGCTGTTTATCAGTAAATATCTCCACTGAGATTAAGAAAAGCAGTAGCTTAATAAATTAAATACTTCCTGGTATGGTTACTGTACTGGTAACTCCCCAAAAGAATCTGGATTGTGGTGAGGGAACAGAGAAAAAAGCTCATTTAGGACCTGCACTTACGAAGGGGTAGGCAGCTGTATATCAGGGAGTAAACCTTCTGAGAATAAAAACAGCTGGAGCTTGTTAAGGTAATTACACAGGGGAAAGGATAATGTACTGGGAACTCCTCAGAAGAATCTGATTTGTGGTGAGGGGAGAGATAAAGCTCATTTAGGAACGACATGAACATGCTGCGTAGGTAGCTGTTTATCAGTAAATATCTCCACTGAGATTAAGAAAAGCAGTAGCTTAATAAATTAAGTACTTCCTGGTATGGTTACTGTACTGGTAACTCCCCAAAAGAATCTGGATTGTGGTGAGGGAACAGAGAAAAAAGCTCATTTAGGACCTGCACTTACGAAGGGGTAGGCAGCTGTATATCAGGGAGTAAACCTTCTGAGAATAAAAACAGCTGGAGCTTGTTAAGGTAATTACACAGGGGAAAGGATAATGTACTGGGAACTCCTCAGAAGAATCTGATTTGTGGTGAAGGGAGAGAGATAAAAGCTCATTTAGGAACGACATGAACATGCTGCGTACGTAGCTGTTTATCAGTAAATATCTATACTGAGATTAAGAAAAGCAAGTAGCTTAATAAATTAAGTACTTCCTGGTATGGATTACTGTACTGGTAACTCCCCAAAAGAATCTGGATTGTGGTGAGGGAACAGAGAAAAAACTCATTTAGGACCTGCACTTACGAAGGGGGTAGGCAGCTGTATATCAGGGAGTAAACCTTCTGAGAATAAAAACAGCTGGAGCTTGTTAAGGTAATTACACAGGGGAAAGGATAATGTACTGGGAACTCCTCAGAAGAATCTGATTTGTGGTGAGGGGAGAGAGATAAAAGCTCATTTAGGAACGACATGAACATGCTGCTAGGTAGCTGTTTATCAGTAAATATCTCCACTGAGATTAAGAAAAGCAGTGCTTAATAAATTAAGTACTTCCTGGTATGGTTACTGTACTGGTAACTCCCCAAAAGAATCTGGATTGTGGTGAGGGAACAGAGAAAAAAGCTCATTTAGGACCTTCACTTACGAAGGGGGTAGGCAGCTGTATATCAGGGAGTAAACCTTCTGAGAATAAAAACAGCTGGATCTTGTTAAGGTAATTACACAGGGGAAAGGATAATGTACTGGGAACTCCTCCGAAGAATCTGATTTGTGGTGAGGGAGAGAGATAAAACTCATTTAGGAACGACATGAACATGCTGCGTAGGTAGCTGTTTATCAGTAAATATCTCCACTGAGATTAAGAAAGCAGTAGCTTAATAAATTAAGTACTTCCTGGTATGGTTACTGTACTGGTAACTCCCCAAAAGAATCTGGATTGTGGTGAGGGAACAGAGAAAAAAGCTCATTTAGACCTGCACTTACGAAGGTTGGGTAGGAGCTGTATATCAGGGAGTAAACCTTCTGAGAATAAAAACAGCTAGAGCTTGTTAAGGTAATTACACAGGGGAAGGATAATGTACTGGGAACTCCTCAGAAGAATCTGATTGTGGTGAGGGGAGAGAGATAAAAGCTCATTTAGGAACGACATGAACATGCTGCGTAGGCAGCTGTATATCAGGGAAATATCTCCTTCTGAATAAAAACAGCTGGAGCTTGTTAAGGTAATTACACAGGGGAAAGGTAATGTACTGGGAACTCCTCAGAAGAATCTGATTGTGGTGAGGGGAGAGAGATAAAAGCTCATTTAGGAACGACATGAACATGCTGCGTAGGCAGCTGTATATCCGGGAGTAAACCTTCTGAGAATAAAAACAGCTGGAGCTTGTTAAGGTAATTACACAGGGGAAAGGATAATGTACTGGGAACTCCTCAGAAGAATCTGGATTTGTGGTGAGGGAGAGATAAAAGCTCATTTAGGAACGACATGAACATGCTGCGTACATAGCTGTTATCAGTAAATATCTCACTGAGATTAAGAAAAGCAGTAGCTTAATAAATTAAGTACTTCCTGGATGGATACGTACTGGTAACTCCCAGAAAAGAATCTGGATTGTGGTGAGGGAACAGAGAAAAAACTCATTTAGGACCTGCACTTACGAAGGGGTAGGCAGCTGTATATCAGGGAGTAAACCTTCTGAGAATAAAAACAGCTGGAGCTTGTTAAGGTAATTACACAGGGGAAAGGATAATGTACTGGGAACTCCTCAGAAGAATCTGATTTGTGGTGAGGGGAGAGAGATAAAAGCTCATTTAGGAACGACATGAACATGCTGCTAGGTAGCTGTTTATCAGTAAATATCTCCACTGAGATTAAGAAAAGCTGGAGTAGCTTAATAAATTAAGTACTTCCTGGTATGGTTACTGTACTGGTAACTCCCCAAAAGAATCTGGATTGTGGTGAGGGAACAGAGAAAAAAGCTCATTTAGGACCTGCACTTACGAAGGTGCGTAGGTAGCTGTATATCAGGGAGTAAACCTTCTGAGAATAAAAACAGCAGTAGCTTGTTAAGGTAATTACACAGGGGAAAGGATAATGTACTGGGAACTCCTCAGAAGAATCTGATTGTGGTGAGGGAGAGAGATAAAAAGCTCATTTAGGAACGACATGAACATGCTGCGTAGGTCGTTGTTTATCAGTAAATATCTCCACTGAATTAAGAAAAGCAGTAGCTTAATAAATTAAGTACTTCCTGGTATGGTTACTGTACTGGTAACTCCCCAAAAGAATCTGATTGTGGTGAGGGAACAGAGAAAAAAGCTCATTTAGGACCTGCACTTACGAAGGGGGTAGGCAGCTGTATATCAGGGAGTAAACCTTCTGAGAATAAAAACAGCTGGAGCTTGTTAAGGTAATTACACAGGGGAAAGGATAATGTACTGGGAACTCCTCAGAAGAATCTGATTTGTGGTGAGGAGAGAGATAAAAGCTCATTTAGGAACGACATGAACATGCTGCGTAGGTAGCTGTTATCAGTAAATATCTCACTGAGATTAAGAAAAGCAGTAGCTTAATAAATTAAGTACTTCCTGGTATGGATACTGTACTGGTAACTCCCGAAAAGAATCTGGATTTTGGTGAGGGAACAGAGAAAAAAGCTCATTTAGGACCTGCATTACAAGCGGGTAGGCAGCTGTATATCAGGGAGTAAACCTTCTGAGAATAAAAACAGCTGGAGCTTGTTAAGGTAATTACACAGGGCAAAGGATAATGTACTGGGAACTCCTCAGAAGAATCTGATTTGTGGTGAGGGAGAGAGATAAAAGCTCATTTAGGAACGACATGAACATGCTGGGTAGGTAGCTGTTTATCAGTAAATATCTCCACTGAGATTAAGAAAAGCAGTAGCTTAATAAATTAAGTACTTTGGTATGGTTACTGTACTGGTAACTCCCCAAAAGAATCTGGATTGTGGTGAGGGAACAGAGAAAAAAGCTCATTTAGGACTGCACTTACGAAGGGGGTAGGCAGCTGTATATCAGGGAGTAAACCTTCTGAGAATAAAAACAGCTGGAGCTTGTTAAGGTAATTAACAGGGGAAAGGATAATGTACTGGGAACTCCTCAGAAGAATCTGATTTGTTGAGGGGAGAGAGATAAAAGCTCATTTAGGAACGACATGAACATGCTGCGGGTAGCTGTTTATCAGTAAATATCTCCACTGAGATTAAGAAAAGCAGTAGCTTAATAAATTAAGTACTTCCTGGTATGGTTACTGTACTGGTAACTCCCCAAAAGATCTGGATTGTGGTGAGGGAACAGAGAAAAAAGCTCATTTAGGACCTGCACTTACGAAGGGGGTAGGCAGCTGTATATCAGGGAGTAAACCTTCTGAGAATAAAAACAGCTGGAGCTTGTTAAGGTAATTACACAGGGGAAAGGATAATGTACTGGGAACTCCTCAGAAGAATCTGATTTGTGGTGAGGGGAGAGAGATAAAAGCTCATTTAGGAACGACATGAACATGCTGCGTAGGCAGCTGTATATCAGGGAGTATCCCTTCTGAGAATAAAAAAGCTGGAGCTTGTTAAGGTAATTACACAGGGGAAAGGATAATGTACTGGGAACTCCTCAGAAGAATCTGATTTGTGGTGAGGGGAGAGAGATAAAAAGCTCATTTAGGAACGACATGAACATGCTGCGTAGGTAGCTGTTTATCAGTAAATATCTGACTGAGATTAAGAAAAGCAGTAGCTTAATAAATTAAGTAATTTCCTGGTATGGTTACTGTACTGGTAACTCCCAAAAAATCTGGATTGTGGTGAGGGAACAGAGAAAAAAGCTCATTTAGGACCTGCACTTACGAAGGGGTAGGCAGCAGTATATCAGGGAGTAAACCTTCTGAGAATAAAAACAGCTGGAGCTTGTTAAGGTAATTACCAGGGGAAAGGATAATGTACTGGGAACTCCTCAGAAGAATCTGATTTGTGGTGAGGGGAGAGAATAAAAGCTCATTTAGGAACGACATGAAGCTGCGTACGTAGCTTTTATCAGTAAGTATCTCCACTGAGATAAGAAAAGCTGTAGCTTAATAAATTAAGTACTTCCTGGTATGGTTACTGTACTGGTAACTCCCCAAAAAATCTGGATTGTGGTGAGGGAACAGAGAAAAAAGCTCATTTAGGACCTGCACTTACGAAGGGGGTAGGCAGCTTATATCAGGGAGTAAACCTTCTAAGAATAAAAACAGCTGGAGCTAGTTAAGGTAAGTTACACAGGGGAAAGGATAATGTACTGGGAACTCCTCAGAAGAATCTGATTTGTGGTGAGGGGAGAGAGATAAAAGCTCATTTAGGAACGACATGAACATGCTGCGTAGGTAGCTGTTTATCAGTAAATATCTCCAGTGAGATTAAGAAAAGCAGTAGCTTAATAAATTAAGTAATTCCTGGTATGGTTACTGTACTGGTAACTCCCCAAAAGAATCTGGATTGTGGTGAGGGAACAGAGAAAAAAGCTCATTTAGGACCTGCACTTACGAAGGGGGTAGGCAGTTGTATATCAGGGAGTAAACCTTCTGAGAATAAAAACAGCTAGAGCTTGTTAAGGTAATTAGACAGGGGAAAGGATAATGTACTGGGAACTCCTCAGAAGAATCTGATTTGTGGTGAGGGGAGAGATATAAAAGCTCATTTAGGAACGACATGAACATGCTGTGTAGGCAGCTGTATATCAGGGAGTATCCCTTCTGAGAATAAAAACAGCTGGAGCTTGTTAAGGTAATTACACAGGGGAAAGGATAATGTACTGGAACTCCTCAGAAGAATCTGATTTGTGGTGAGGGGAGAGAGATAAAAGCTCATTTAGGAACGACATGACATGCTGCGTAGGTAGCTGTTTATCAGTAAATATCTGCACTGAGATTAAGAAAAGCAGTAGCTTAAAAATTAAGTAGTTCCTGGTATGGTTACTGTACTGGTAACTCCCCAAAAGAATCTGGATTGTGGTGAGGGAACAGAGAAAAAAGCTCATTTAGGACCTGCAATTAGAAGCGGGTAGGCAGCTGTATCAGGGAGTATCCCTTCTGAGAATAAAAACAGTGGAGCTTGTTAAGGTAGTTACACAGGGGAAAGGATAATGTACTGGAACTCCTCAGAAGAATCTGATTTGTGGTGAGGGCAGAGAGATAAAAGCTCATATAGGAACGACATGAACATGCTGGGTAGGTAGCTGTTTATCAGTAAATATCTCTACTGAGATTAAGAAAAGAGTAGCTTAATAAATTAAGTACATTGGTATGGATTACTGTACTGGTACATCCCCAAAAGAATCTGGATTGTGGTGAGGGAACAGAGAAAAAAGCTCATTTAGGACTGCACTTACGAAGGGGGTAGGCAGCTGTATATCAGGGAGTAAACCTTCTGAGAATAAAAACAGCTGGAGCTTGTTAAGGTAATTAACAGGGGAAAGGATAATGTACTGGGAACTCCTCAGAAAAATCTGATTTGTGGTGAGGGGAGAGAGATAAAAGCTCATTTAGGAACGACATGAACATGCTGCATAGGTAGCTGTTTATCAGTAAATATCTCCACTGAGATTAAGAAAAGCAGTGGCTTAATAAATTAAGTACTTCCTGGTATGGTTACTGTACTGGTAACTCCCCAAAAGAATCTGGATTGTGGTGAGGGAACAGAGAAAAAAGCTCATTTAGGACCTTCACTTATGAAGGGGGTAGGCAGTTGTATATCAGGGAGTAAACCTTCTGAGAATAAAAACAGCTGGAGCTTATTAAGGTAATTACACAGGGGAAAGGATAATGTACTGGGAACTCCTCAGAAGAATCTGATTTGTGGTGAGGGGAGAGAGATAAAAGCTCATTTAGGAACGACATGAACATGCTGCGTAGGTAGCTGTTTATCAGTAAATACTCCACTGAGATTAAGAAAAGCAGTAGCTTAATAAATTAAGTACTTCCTGGTATGGTTACTGTACTGGTAACTCCCCAAAAGAATCTGGATTGTGGTGAGGGAACAGAGAAAAAAGCTCATTTAGGACCTGCACTTACGAAGGGGTAGGCAGTTGTATATCAGGGAGTAAACCTTCTGAGAATAAAAACAGCTGGAGCTTGTTAAGGTAATTACTCAGGGGAAAGGATAATGTACTGGGAACTCCTCAGAAGAATCTGATTTGTGGTGAGGGGAGAGAGATAAAAGCTCATTTAGGAACGACATGAATATGCTGCATAGGTAGCTGTTTATCAGTAAATATCTCCACTGAGATTAAGAAAAGCAGTAGCTTAATAAATTAAGTACTTCCTGGTATGGTTACTGTACTGGTAACTCCCCAAAAGAATCTGGATTGTGGTGAGGGAACAGAGAAAAAAGCTCATTTAGGACCTGCACTTACGAAGGGGGTAGGCAGTTGTATATCAGGGAGTAAACCTTCTGAGAATAAAAACAGCTGGAGCTGTTAAGGTAATTACACAGGGGAAAGGATAATGTACTGGGAACTCCTCAGAAGAATCTGATTTTTGGTGAGGGGAGAGAGATAAAAGCTCATTTAGGAACGACATGAACATTCTGCGTAGGTAGCTGTTTATCAGTAAATATCTCCACTGAGATTAAGAAAAGCAGTAGCTTAATAAATTAAGTAATTCCTGGTATGGTTTCTCTAGTGGTAACTCCCCAAAAAATCTGGATTGTGGTGAGGGAACAGAGAAAAAAGCTCATTTAGGACCTGAACTTACGAAGGGGTAGGCAGTATATCAGGGAGTAAACCTTCTGAGAATAAAAAAAGCTGGAGCTTGTTAAGGTAATTCACAGGGGAAAGGATAATGTACTGGGAACTCCTCAGAAGAATCTGATTTGTGGTGAGGGGAGAGAGATAAAAGCTCATTTAGGAACGACATGAACATGCTGCATACGTAGCTGTATATCAGGGAGTAAATATCTCCACTGAGATAAAAACAGCTGGAGCTTGTTAATAATTAAGTACAGGGAGGTAATGTACTGGGAACTCCTCAGAAGAATCTGATTTGTGGTGAGGGGAGAGAGATAAAAGCTCATTTAGGAACCTGCACTTACGAAGGGGGTAGGCAGTTGTATATCAGGGAGTAAACCTTCTGGAATAAAAACAGCTGGAGCTTGTTAAGGTAATTACACAGGGGAAAGGATAATGTACTGGAACTCCTCAGAAGAATCTGATTTGTGGTGAGGGGAGAGAGATAAAAGCTCATTTAGGAACGACATGCACATGCTGCGTAGGTAGCTGTTTATCAGTAAATATCTGCACTGAGATTAAGAAAAGCAGTAGCTTAATAAATTAAGTACTTCCTGGTATGGTTACTGTACTGGTAACTCCCCAAAATAATCTGGATTGTGGTGAGGGAACAGAGAAAAAAGCTCATTTAGGACCTGCACTTACGAAGGGGGTAGGCAGCAGTATATCAGGGAGTAAACCTTCTGAGAATAAAAACAGCTGGAGATTGTTAAGGTAATTACACAGGGGAAAGGATAATGTACTGGGAACTCCTCAGAAGAATCTGATTTGTGGTGAGGGGAGAGATATAAAAGCCTCATTTAGGAACGACATGAACATGCTGCGTACGTAGCTTTTTATCTGTAAGTATCTCCACTGAGATTAAGAAAAGCAGTAGCTTAATAAATTAAGTACTTCCTGGTATGGTTACTGTACTGGTAACTCCCCAAAATAATCTGGATTGTGGTGAGGGAACAGAGAAAAAAGCTCATTTAGGACCTGCACTTACGAAGGGGGTAGGCAGCTCTATATCAGGGAGTAAACCTTCTAAGAATAAAAACCGCTGGAGCTAGTTAAGGTAAGTACACAGGGGAAAGGATAATGTACTGGGAACTCCTCAGTAGAACCTGATTTGTGGTGAGGGGAGAGGGATAAAAGCTCATTTAGGAACGACATGAACATGCTGCGTAGGTAGCTGTTTATCAGTAAATATCTCCACTGAGATTAAGAAAAGCAGTACCTTAATAAATTAAGTACTTACTGGTATGGTTACTGTACTGGTAACTCCCCAAAGAATCTGGATTGTGGTGAGGGAACAGAGAAAAAAGCTCATTTAGGACCTGCACTTACGAAGGGGGTAGGCAGCTGTATATCTGGGAGTAAACCTTCTGAGAAAAAAAATAGCTGGAGCTTGTTAAGGTAATTACACAGGGGAAAGGATAATGTACTGGGAACTCCTCAGAAGAATCTGATTTGTGGTGAGGGGAGAGAGATAAAAGCTCATTTAGGAACGACATGAACATGCTGCGTAGGTAGCTGTTTATCAGTAAATATCTCCACTGAGATTAAGAAAAGCAGTAGCTTAATAAATTAAGTACTTCCTGGTATGGTTACTGTACTGGTAACTCCCCAAAAGAATCTGGATTGTGGTGAGGAACAGAGAAAAAAGCTCATTTAGGACCTGCACTTACGAAGGGGGTAGGCAGTTGTATATCAGGGAGTAAACCTTCTGAGAATAAAAACAGCTAGAGCTTGTTAAGGTAATTAGACAGGGGAAAGGATAATGTACTGGGAACTCCTCAGAAGAATCTGATTTGTGGTGAGGGGAGAGAGATAAAAGCTCATTTAGGAACGACATGAACATGCTGTGTAGGCAGCTGTATATCAGGGAGTACCCCTTCTGGGAATAAAAACAGCTGGAGCTTGTTAAGGTAATTACACAGGGGAAAGGATAATGTACTGGGAACTCCTCAGAAGAATCTGATTTGTGGTGAGGGGAGAGAGATAAAAGCTCATTTAGGAACGACATGAACATGCTGCGTAGGTAGCTGTTTATCAGTAAATATCTGCACTGAGATTAAGAAAAGCAGTAGCTTAATAAATTAAGTACTTCCTGGTATGGTTACTGTACTGGTAACTCCCCAAAAGAATCTGGATTGTGGTGAGGGAACAGAGAAAACAGCTCATTTAGGACCTGCTCTTAGGAAGCGGGTAGGCAGCTGTATATCAGGGAGTATCCCTTCTGGGAATAAAAAAGCAGTAGCTTGTTAAGGTAATTACACAGGGCAAAGGATAATGTACTGGTAACTCATCAGAAGATTCTGATTTGTGGTGAGGGGAGAGAGATAAAACCTCATATAGGAACGACATGAACATGCTGGGTAGGTAGCTGTTTATCAGTAAATATCTCTACTGAGATTAAGAAAAGAAGTAGCTTAATAAATTAAGTACTATTGGTATGATTACTGTACTGGTACATCCCCAAAAGAACCTGGATTGTGGTGAGGGAACAGAGAAAAAACTCATTTAGGATCTGCACTTACGAAGGGGGTATTCAGCTGTATATCAGGGAGTAAACTTCTGAGAATAAAAACAGCTGGAGCTTGTTAAGGTAATTAAACAGGGGAAAGGATAATGTACTGGGAACTCCTCAGAACAATCTGATTTGTGGTGAGGGGAGAGAGATAAAAGCTCATTTAGGAACGACATGAACATGCTGCATAGGTAGCTGTTTATCAGTAAATATCTCCACTGAGATTAAGAAAAGCAGTAGCTTAATAAATTAAGTACTTCAGGTATGGTTACTGTACTGGTAACTCCCAAAAGAATCTGGATTGTGGTGAGGGAACAGAGAAAAAAGCTCATTTAGGACCTGCACTTACGAAGGTGTTAGGCAGCTGTATATCAGGGAGTAAACATTCTGAGAATAAAAACAGCAGGAGCTTGTTAAGGTAATTACACAGGGGAAAGGATAATGTACTGGGAACTCCTCAGAAGAATCTGATTTGTGGTGAGGGGAGAGAGATAAAAGCTCATTTAGGAACGACATGAACATGAGGCGTAGGTAGCTGTTTATCAGTAAATATCTCCACTGAGATTAAGAAAAGCAGTAGCTTAATAAATTAAGCACTTCCTGGTATGGTTCCTGTACTGGTAACTCCCCAAAAGAATCTGGATTGTGGTGAGGGAACAGAGAAAAAAGCTCATTTAGGACCTGCACTTACGAAGGGGGTAGGCAGCTCTATATCAGGGAGTAAACCTTCTGAGAAAAAAAACAGCTGGAGCTTGTTAAGGTAATTACACAGGGGAAAGGATAATCTACTGGAAACTCCTCAGAAGAATCTGATTTGTGGTGAGGGAAGAGAGATAAAAGCGCATTTAGGAACGACATGAACATGCTGCGTAGGTAGCTGTTTATCAGTAAATATCTCCACTGAGATTAAGAAAAGCAGTAGCTTAATAAATTAAATACTTCCTCTTATGGTTACTGTACTGGTAACTCCCAAAAGAATCTGGATTGTGGTGAGGGAACAGAGAAAAAAGCTCATTTAGGACCTGCACTTACGAAGGGGCTAGGCAGATGTTTATCAGGGAGTAAACCTTCTGAGAATAAAAACAGCTGGAGCTTGTTAAGGTAATTACAGAGGGGAAAGGATAATGTACTGGGAACTCCTCAGAAGAATCTGATTTGTGGTGAGCGGAGAGAGATAAAAGCTCATTTAGGAACGACATGAACATTCTGCTTACGTAGCTGTTTATCAATAAATATCTCCACTGAGATTAAGAAAAGCAGTAGCTTAATAAATTAAGTACTTCCTGGTATGGATACTGTACTGGTAACTCCCCAAAAGAATCTGGATTGTGGTGAGGGAACAGAGAAAAAAGCTCATTTAGGACCTGCACTTACGAAGGGGGTAGGCAGCTGTATATCAGGGAGTAAACCTTCGGAGAATAAAAACAGCTGGAGCTTGTTAAGGTAATTACACAGGGGAAAGGATAATGTACTGGGAATTCCTCAGAAGAATCTGATTTGTGGTGAGGGAAGAGAGATAAAAGCTCATTTAGGAACGACATGAACATGTTTCGTAGGTAGCTGTTTATCAGTAAATATCTCCACTGGGATTAAGAAAAGCAGTAGCTTCATTAATTAAGTACTTCCTGGTATGGTTATTGTACTGGTAACTCCCCAAAAGAATCTGGATAGTGTTGAGGGAACAGAGAAAAAAGCTCATTTAGGACCTCCACTTACGAAGGGGGTAGGCAGCTGTATATCAGGGAGTAAACCTTCTGAGAATAAAAACAGCTGGAGCTTGTTAAGGTAATTACACAGGGGAAAGGATAATGTACTGGGAACTCCTCAGAAGAATCTGATTTGTGGTGAGGGGAGAGAGATATAAGCTCATTTAGGAACGACATGAACATGCTGCGTAGGTAGCTGTTTATCAGTAAATATCTCCACTGAGATTAAGAAAAGCAGTAGCTTAATAAATTAAGTACTTCCTGGTATGGTTACTGTACTGGTAACTCCCCAAAAGAATCTGGATTGTGGTGAGGGAACAGAGAAAAAAGATCATTTAGGACCTGCACTTACGAAAGGGGTAGGCAGTTGTATATCAGGGAGTAAACCTTCTGAGAATAAAAACAGCTGGAGCTTGTTAAGGTAATTACTCAGGGGAAAGGATAATGTACTGGGAACTCCTCAGAAGAATCTGATTTGTGGTGAGGGGAGAGAGATAAAAGCTCATTTAGGAACGACATGAATATGCTGCATATGTAGCTGTTTATCAGTAAATATCTCCACTGAGATTAAGAAAAGCAGTAGCTTAATAAATTAAGTACTTCCTGGTATGGTTACTGTACTGGTAACTCCCCAAAAGAATCTGGATTGTGGTGAGGGAACAGAGAAAAAAGCTCATTTAGGACCTGCACTTACGAAGGGGGTAGGCAGTTGTATATCAGGGAGTAAACCTTCTGAGAATAAAAACAGCTGGAGCGTGTTAAGGTAATTACACAGGGGAAAGGATAATGTACTGGGAACTCCTCAGAAGAATCTCATTTTTGGTGAGGGGAGAGAGATAAAAGCTCATATCGGAACGACATGAACATTCTGCGTAGGTAGCTGTTTATCAGTAAATATCTCCACTGAGATTAAGAAAAGCAGTAGCTTAATAAATTAAGTAGTTCCTGGTATGGTTTCTCTAGTGGTAACTCCCCAAAACAATCTGGATTGTGGTGAGGGAACAGAGAAAAAAGCTCATTTAGGACCTATTCTTACGAAGGGGTAGGCAGCGGTATATCAGGGAGTAAACCTTCTGAGAATAAAAAAAGCTGGAGCTTGTTAAGGTAATTTCACAGGGGAAAGGATAATGTACTGGGAACTCC
>NW_025956648.1:0-32218 GCF_023159225.1 Perognathus longimembris pacificus
AAAGGATAATGTACTGGGAACTCCTCAGAAGAATCTGATTTGTGGTGAGGGGAGAGAGATAAAAGCTCATTTAGGAACGACATGAACATGCTGCGTACGTAGCTGTTTATCAGTAAATATCTCCACTGAGATTAAGAAAAGCAGTAGCTTAATAAATTAAGTACTTCTTGGTATGGTTACTGTACTGGTAACTCCCCAAAAGAATCTGGATTGTAGTGAAGGAGCAGAGAAAAAGTTCAATTAGGACCTGCACTTACGAAGGGGGTAGGCAGCTGTATATCAGGGAGTAAACCTTCTGAGAATAAAAACAGCTGGAGCTTGTTAAGGTAATTACACAGGGGAAAGGATAATGTACTGGGAACTCCTCAGAAGAATCTGATTTGTGGTGAGGGGTGAGAGATAAAAGCTCATTTAGGAACGACATGAACATGCTGCGTAGGTAGCTGTTTATCAGTAAATATCTCCACTGAGATTAAGAAAAGCAGTAGCTTAATAAATTAAGTACTTCCTGGAATGGTTACTGTACTGGTAACTCCCCAAAAGAATCTGGATTGTGGTGAGGGAACAGAGAAAAAAGCTCATTTAGGACCTGCACTTACAAAGGGGGTAGGCAGCTGTATATCAGGGAGTAAACCTTCTGAGAATAAAAACAGCTGGAGCTTGTTAAGGTAATTACACAGGGGAAAGGATAATGTACTGGGAACTCCTCAGAAGAATCTGATTTGTGGTGATCTGAGAGAGATAAAAGCTCATTTAGGAACGACATGAACATGCTGCGTACGTAGCTGTTTATCTCTAAATATCTCCACTGAGATAAAGAAAAGCAGTAGCTTAATAAACTATGTACTTCCAGGTATGGTTACTGTACTGGTAACTCCCCAAAAGAATCTGGATTGTGGTGAGGGAACAGAGAAAAAAGCTCATTTAGGACCTGCAATTACGAAGGGGGTAGGCAGCTGTATATCAGGGAGTTAAACTTCTGAGAATAAAAACAGCAGGAGCTTGTTAAGGTAATTACACAGGGGAAAGGATAATGTACTGGGAATTCCTCTGAAGAATCTGATTTTTGGTGAGGGGAGAGAGATAAAAGGTCATTTAGGAACGACATGAACATGCTGCATACGTAGCTGTTTATCAGTAAATATCTCCACTGAGATTAAGAAAGCAGTAGCCTAATAAATTAAGTACTTCCGGGTATGGTTACTGTACTGGTAACTCCCTAAAAGAATCTGGATTGTGGTGAGGGAACAGAGAAAAAAGCTCATTTAGGACCTGCACTTACGAATGGGGTAGGCAGCTGTATATCAGGGAGTAAACCTTCTGAGAATAAAAACAGCTGAGCTTATTAAGGTAATTACACAGGGGAAAGGATAATGTACTGGGAACTCCTCAGAAGAATCTGATTTGTGGTGAGGGGAGAGAGATAAAAGCTCATTTAGGAACGACATGAACATGCAGCGTAGGTAGCTGTTTTTCAGTAAATATCTCCACTGAGATTAAGAAAAGCAGTAGCTTAATAAATTAAGTACTTCCTGGTATGGTTACTGTACTGGTAACACCCCAAAAGAATCTGGATTGTGGTGGGGGAATAGAGAAAAAAGCTCATTTAGGACCTGCACTTACGAAGGGGGTAGGCAGCTGCATATCAGGGAGTAAACCTTCTGAGAATAAAAACAGCTGGAGCTTGTTAAGGTAATTACACAGGGAAAAGGATAATGTACTGGGAACTCCTCAGAAGAATCTGATTTGTGGTGAGGGGAGAGAGATAAATGCTCATTTAGAAACGACATGAACATGGTGCATAGGTAGCTGTTTATCAGTAAATATCTCCACTGAGATTAAGAAAAGCAGTAGCTTAATAAATTAAGTACTTCCTGGTATGGTTACTGTACTGGTAACTCCCCAAAAGAATCTGGATTGTGGTGAGGGAACAGAGAAAAAAGCTCATTTAGGACCTGCACTTACGAAGGGGGTAGGCAGATGTATATCAGCGAGTAAACCTTCTGAGAATAAAAACAGCTGGAGCTTGTTATGGTAATTACACAGGGGAAAGGATAATGTACTGGGAACTCCTCAGAAGAATCTGATTTGTGGTGAGGGGAGAGAGATAAATGCCCATTAGGAACGACATGAACATGCTGCGTAGGTAGCTGTTTTTCAGTAAATATCTCCACTGAGATTAAGAAAAGCAATAGCTTAATAAATTAAGTACTTCCTGGTATGGTTCCTGTACTGGTAACTCCCCAAAAGAATCTGGATTGTAGTGAGGGAACGGAGAAAAAAGCTCATTTAGGACCTGCACTTACGAAGGGGGTAGGCAGCTGTATATCAGGGAGTAAACCTTCTGAGAATAAAAACAGCTGGAGCTTGTTAAGGTAATTACACAGGGGAAAGGATAATGTACTGGGAACTCCTCAGAAGAATCTGATTTGTGGTGAGGGGTGAGAGATAAAAGCTCATTTAGGAACGACATGAACATGCTGCGTAGGTAGCTGTTTATCAGTAAATATCTCCACTGAGATTAAGAAAAGCAGTAGCTTAATAAATTAAGTACTTCCTGGAATGGTTACTGTACTGGTAACTCCCCAAAAGAATCTGGATTGTGGTGAGGGAACAGAGAAAAAAGCTCATTTAGGACCTGCACTTACAAAGGGGGTAGGCAGCTGTATATCAGGGAGTAAACCTTCTGAGAATAAAAACAGCTGGAGCTTGTTAAGGTAATTACACAGGGGAAAGGATAATGTACTGGGAACTCCTCAGAAGAATCTGATTTGTGGTGATCTGAGAGAGATAAAAGCTCATTTAGGAACGACATGAACATGCTGCGTACGTAGCTGTTTATCTCTAAATATCTCACTGAGATAAAGAAAAGCAGTAGCTTAATAAACTAAGTACTTCCAGGTATGGTTACTGTACTGGTAACTCCCCAAAAGAATCTGGATTGTGGTGAGGGAACAGAGAAAAAAGCTCATTTAGGACCTGCAATTACGAAGGGGGTAGGCAGCTGTATATCAGGGAGTTAAACTTCTGAGAATAAAAACAGCAGGAGCTTGTTAACGTAATTACACAGGGGAAAGGATAATGTACTGGGAATTCCTCTGAAGAATCTGATTTTTGGTGAGGGGAGAGAGATAAAAGGTCATTTAGGAACGACATGAACATGCTGCATACGTAGCTGTTTATCAGTAAATATCTCCACTGAGATTAAGAAAAGCAGTAGCCTAATAAATTAAGTACTTCCGGGTATGGTTACTGTACTGGTAACTCCCTAAAAGAATCTGGATTGTGGTGAGGGAACAGAGAAAAAGCTCATTTAGGACCTGCACTTACGAATGGGGTAGGCAGCTGTATATCAGGGAGTAAACCTTCTGAGAATAAAAACAGCTGAGCTTATTAAGGTAATTACACAGGGGAAAGGATAATGTACTGGGAACTCCACAGAAGAATCTGATTTGTGGTGAGGGGAGAGAGATAAAAGCTCATTTAGGAACGACATGAACATGCAGCGTAGGTAGCTGTTTTTCAGTAAATATCTCACTGAGATTAAGAAAAGCAGTAGCTTAATAAATTAAGTACTTCCTGGTATGGTTACTGTACTGGTAACACCCCCAAAAGAATCTGGATTGTGGTGGGGGAATAGAGAAAAAAGCTCATTTAGGACCTGCACTTACGAAGGGGGTAGGCAGCTGCATATCAGGGAGTAAACCTTCTGAGAATAAAAACAGCTGGAGCTTGTTAAGGTAATTACACAGGGAAAAGGATAATGTACTGGGAACTCCTCAGAAGAATCTGATTTGTGGTGAGGGGAGAGAGATAAATGCTCATTTAGAAACGACATGAACATGGTGCATAGGTAGCTGTTTATCAGTAAATATCTCCACTGAGATTAAGAAAAGCAGTAGCTTAATAAATTAAGTACTTCCTGGTATGGTTACTGTACTGGTAACTCCCCAAAAGAATCTGGATTGTGGTGAGGGAACAGAGAAAAAAGCTCATTTAGGACCTGCACTTACGAAGGGGGTAGGCAGATGTATATCAGCGAGTAAACCTTCTGAGAATAAAAACAGCTGGAGCTTGTTATGGTAATTACACAGGGGAAAGGATAATGTACTGGGAACTCCTCAGAAGAATCTGATTTGTGGTGAGGGGAGAGAGATAAATGCCCATTTAGGAACGACATGAACATGCTGCGTAGGTAGCTGTTTTTCAGTAAATATCTCCACTGAGATTAAGAAAAGCAATAGCTTAATAAATTAAGTACTTCCTGGTATGGTTCCTGTACTGGTAACTCCCCAAAAGAATCTGGATTGTAGTGAGGGAACGGAGAAAAAAGCTCATTTAGGACCTGCACTTACGAAGGGGGTAGGCAGCTGTATATCAGGGAGTAAAACTTCTGAGAATAAAAACAGCTGGATCTTGTTAAGGTAATTACACAGAGGAAAGGATAATGTACTGGGAACTCCTCAGAAGAATCTGATTTGTGGTGAGGGGAGAGAGATAAAAGCTAATTTATGAACGACATGAACATGGTGCGTAGGTAGCTGTTTATCAGTAAATATCTCCACTGAGATTAAGAGAAGAAGTAGCTTAATAAATTAAGTACTTCCTGGTATGGTTACTGTACTGGTCTCTCCCCAAAAGAATCTGGATTGTGGTGAGGGAACAGAGAAAAAAGCTCATTTAGGACGTGCACTTACGAAGGGGATACGCAGCTGTATATCAGGGAGTAAACCTTCTGAGAATAAAAACACCTGGAGCTTGTTAAGGTAAGTACACAGGGGAAAGGATAATGTACTGAGAACTCCTCAGAAGAATCTGATTTGTGGTGAGGGGAGAGAGATAAAAGCTCATTTAGGAAGGACATGAACATGCTGCGTAGGTAGCTGTTTATCAGTAAATATCTCCACTGAGATTAAGAAAAGCAGTAGCTTAATAAATTAAGTACATCCTGGTATGGTTACTGTACTGGTAACTCCCCAAAAGAATCTGGATTGTGGTGAGGGAACAGAGAAAAATCTCATTTAGGACCTGCACTTACGAAGGGGGTAGGCAGCTGTATTTCAGGGAGTAAACCTTCTGAGAATAAAAACAGCTGGAGCTTGTTAAGGTAATTACACAGGGGAAAGGATAATGTACTGGGAACTCCTCAGAAGAATCTGATTTGTGGTGAGGGGAGAGAGATAAAAGCTCACTTAGGAACGACATGAACATGCGGCGTACGTAGCTGTTTATCAGTAAATATCTCCACTGAGATTAAGAAAAGCAGTAGCTTAATAAATTAAGTACTTCTTGGTATGGATACTGTACTGGTAACTCCCCAAAACAATCTGGATTGTGGTGAAGGAGCAGAGAAAAAAGTTCAATTAGGACCTGCACTTTCGAAGGGGGTAGGCAGCTGTATATCAGGGAGTAAACCTTCTGAGAATAAAAACAGCTGGAGCTTGTTAAGGTAATTACACAGGGGAAAGGATAATGTACTGGGAACTCCTCAGAAGAATCTGATTTGTGGTGAGGGGTGAGAGATAAAAGCTCATTTAGGAACGACATGAACATGCTGCGTAGGTAGCTGTTTATCAGTAAATATCTCCACTGAGATTAAGAAAAGCAGTAGCTTAATAAATTAAGTACTTCCTGGAATGGTTACTGTACTGGTAACTCCCCAAAAGAATCTGGATTGTGGTGAGGGAACAGAGAAAAAAGCTCATTTAGGACCTGCACTTACGAAGGGGGTAGGCAGCTGTATATCAGGGAGTAAACCTTATGAGAATAAAAACAGCTGGAGCTTGTTAAGGTAATTACACAGGGGAAAGGATAATGTACTGGCAACTCCTCAGAAGAATCTGATTTGTGGTGAGAGGAGAGAGTTTAAAGCTCATTTAGGAACGACATGAACATGCTGCGTAGGTAGCTGTTTATCAGTAAATATCTCCACTGAGATTAAGAAAAGCAGTAGCTTAATAAATTAAGTACTTCCTGGTATGGATACTGTACTGGTAACTCCCCAAAAGAATCTGGATTGAGGCTCGGGAACAGAGAAAAAAGCTCATTTAGGACCTGCACTTACGAAGGGGGTAGGCAGCTGTATATCAGGGAGTAAACCTTCTGAGAATAAAAACAGCTGGAGCTTGTTAAGGTAATTACACAGGGGAAAGGATAATGTACTGGGAACTCCTCAGAAGAATCTGATTTGTGGTGATCTGAGAGAGATAAAAGCTCATTTAGGAACGACATGAACATGCTGCGTACGTAGCTGTTTATCAGTAAATATCTCCACTGAGATAAAGAAAAGCAGTAGCTTAATAAATTAAGTACTTCCTGGTATGGTTACTGTACTGGTAACTCCCCAAAAGAATCTGGATTGTGGTGAGGGAACAGAGAAAAAAGCTCATTTAGGACCTGCACTTACGAAGGGGGTAGGCAGCTGTATATCAGGGAGTAAACCTTCTGAGAATAAAAACAGCTGGAGCTTGTTAAGGTAATTACACAGGGGAAAGGATAATGTACTGAGAACTCCTCAGAAGAATCTGATTTGTGGTGAGGGGAGAGAGATAAAAGCTCATTTAGGAACGACATGAACATGCTGCGTAGGTAGCTGTTTATCAGTAAATATCTCCACTGAGATTAAGAAAAGCAGTAGCTTAATAAATTAAGTACTTCCTGGTATGGTTACTGTACTGGTAACTCCCCAAAAGAATCTGGATTGTCGTGAGGGAACAGAGAAAAATCTCATTTAGGACCTGCACTTACGAAGGGGGTAGGCAGCTGTATTTCAGGGAGTAAACCTTCTGAGAATAAAAACAGCTGGAGCTTGTTAAGGTAATTACACAGGGGAAAGGATAATGTACTGGGAACTCCTCAGAAGAATCTGATTTGTGGTGAGGGGAGAGAGATAAAAGCTCATTTAGGAACGACATGAACATGCTGCGTACGTAGCTGTTTATCAGTAAATATCTCCACTGAGATTAAGAAAAGCAGTAGCTTAATAAATTAAGTACTTCTTGGTATGGTTACTGTACTGGTAACTCCCCAAAAGAATCTGGATTGTAGTGAAGGAGCAGAGAAAAAAGTTCAATTAGGACCTGCACTTACGAAGGGGGTAGGCAGCTGTATATCAGGGAGTAAACCTTCTGAGAATAAAAACAGCTGGAGCTTGTTAAGGTAATTACACAGGGGAAAGGATAATGTACTGGGAACTCCTCAGAAGAATCTGATTTGTGGTGAGGGGTGAGAGATAAAAGCTCATTTAGGAACGACATGAACATGCTGCGTAGGTAGCTGTTTATCAGTAAATATCTCCACTGAGATTAAGAAAAGCAGTAGCTTAATAAATTAAGTACTTCCTGGAATGGTTACTGTACTGGTAACTCCCCAAAAGAATCTGGATTGTGGTGAGGGAACAGAGAAAAAAGCTCATTTAGGACCTGCACTTACGAAGGGGGTAGGCAGCTGTATATCAGGGAGTAAACCTTCTGAGAATAAAAACAGCTGGAGCTTGTTAAGGTAATTACACAGGGGAAAGGATAATGTACTGGCAACTCCTCAGAAGAATCTGATTTGTGGTGATCTGAGAGAGATAAAAGCTCATTTAGGAACGACATGAACATGCTGCGTACGTAGCTGTTTATCAGTAAATATCTCCACTGAGATAAAGAAAAGCAGTAGCTTAATAAATTAAGTACTTCCAGGTATGGTTACTGTACTGGTAACTCCCCAAAAGAATCTGGATTGTGGTGAGGGAACAGAGAAAAAAGCTCATTTAGGACCTGCACTTACGAAGGGTGTAGGCAGCAGTATGTCAGGGAGTAAACTTTCTGCGAATAAAAACAGCTGGAGATGGTTAAGGTAATTACACAGGGGAAAGGATAAAGTATTGGGAACTCCTCAGAAGAATCTGATTTGTGGTGAGGGGAGAGAGATAAAAGCTCATTTAGGAACGACATGAACATGCTGCAAACGTCGATGTTTATCAGTAAATATCTCCACTGAGATAAAGAAAAGCAGTAGCTTAATAAATTAAGTACTTCCTGGTATGGTTACTGTACTGGTAACTCCCCAAAAGAATCTGGATTGTGGTGAGGGAACAGAGAAAAAAGCTCATTTAGGACCTGCACTTACGACGGGGGTAGGCAGCTGTATATCAGGGAGTAAACCTTCGCAGAATAAAAACAGCTGGAGCTTGTTAAGGTAATTACACGGGGAAAGGATAATGTACTGGGAACTCCTCAGAAGAATCTGATTTGTGGTGAGGGGAGAGAGATAAAAGCTCATTTAGGAACGACATGAACATGCTGCGTAGGTAGCTGTTTATCAGTAAATATCTCCACTGAGATTAAGAAAAGCAGTAGCTTAATAAATTAAGTACTTCCTGGTATGGTTACTGTACTGGTAACTCCCCAAAAGAATCTGGATTATGGTGACGGAACAGAGAAAAAAGCTCATTTACGACCTGCACTTACGAAGGGGGTAGGCAGCTGTATATCAGGGAGTAAACCTTCTGAGAATAAAAACAGCTGAGGTTGTTAAGGTAATTACACAGGGGAAAGGATAATGTACTGGGAACTCCTCAGAAGAATCTTATTTGTGGTAAGGGGAGAGAGATAAAAGCTCATTTAGGAACGACATGAACATGCTGCGTAGGTAGCTGTTTATCAGTAAATATCTCCACTGAGATTAAGAAAAGCAGTAGCTTAATAAATTAAGTACTTCCTGGTATGGTTACTGTACTGGTAACTCCCCAAAAGAATCTGGATTGTGGTGAGGGAACAGAGAAAAAAGCTCATTTAGGACCTGCACTTACGAAGGGGGTAGGCAGCTGTATATCAGGGAGTAAACCTTCTGAGAATAAAAACAGCTGGAGCTTGTTAAGGTAATTACACAGGGGAAAGGATAATGTACTGGGAACTCCTCAGAAGAATCTGATTTGTGGTGAGGGGAGAGAGATAAAAGCTCATTTAGGAACGACATGAACATGCTGCGTAGGTAGCTGTTTATCAGTAAATATCTCCACTGAGATTAAGAAAAGCAGTAGCTTAATAAATTAAGTACTTCCTGGTATGGTTACTGTACTGGTCACTCCCCAAAAGAATCTGGATTGTGGTGAGGGAACAGAGAAAAAAGCTCATTTAGGACGTGCACTTACGAAGGGGATACGCAGCTGTATATCAGGGAGTAAACCTTCTGAGAATAAAAACAGCTGGAGCTTGTTAAGGTAAGTACACAGGGGAAAGGATAATGTACTGGGAACTCCTCAGAAGAATCTGATTTGTGGTGAGGGGAGAGAGATAAAAGCTCATTTAAGAACGACATGAACATGCTGCGTAGGTAGCTGTTTATCAGTAAATATCTCCACTGAGATTAAGAAAAGCAGTAGCTTAATAAATTAAGTACTTCCTGGTATGGTTACTGTACTGGTAACTCCCCAAAAGAATCTGGATTGTGGTGAGGGAACAGAGAAAAATCTCATTTAGGACGTGCACTTACGAAGGGGGTAGGCAGCTGTATTTCAGGGAGTAAACCTTCTGAGAATAAAAACAGCTGGAGCTTGTTAAGGTAATTACACAGGGGAAAGGATAATGTACTGGGAACTCCTCAGAAGAATCTGATTTGTGGTGAGGGGAGAGAGATAAAAGCTCATTTAGGAACGACATGAACATGCTGCGTACGTAGCTGTTTATCAGTAAATATCTCCACTGAGATTAAGAAAAGCAGTAGCTTAATAAATTAAGTACTTCTTGGTATGGTTACTGTACTGGTAACTCCCCAAAAGAATCTGGATTGTAGTGAAGGAGCAGAGAAAAAAGTTCAATTAGGACCTGCACTTACGAAGGGGGTAGGCAGCTGTATATCAGGGAGTAAACCTTCTGAGAATAAAAACAGCTGGAGCTTGTTAAGGTAATTACACAGGGGAAAGGATAATGTACTGGGAACTCCTCAGAAGAATCTGATTTGTGGTGAGGGGTGAGAGATAAAAGCTCATTTAGGAACGACATGAACATGCTGCGTAGGTAGCTGTTTATCAGTAAATATCTCCACTGAGATTAAGAAAAGCAGTAGCTTAATAAATTAAGTACTTCCTGGAATGGTTACTGTACTGGTAACTCCCCAAAAGAATCTGGATTGTGGTGAGGGAACAGAGAAAAAAGCTCATTTAGGACCTGCACTTACGAAGGGGGTAGGCAGCTGTATATCAGGGAGTAAACCTTCTGAGAATAAAAACAGCTGGAGCTTGTTAAGGTAATTACACAGGGCAAAGGATAATGTACTGGCAACTCCTCAGAAGAATCTGATTTGTGGTGATCTGAGAGAGATAAAAGCTCATTTAGGAACGACATGAACATGCTGCGTACGTAGCTGTTTATCTCTAAATATCTCCACTGAGATAAAGAAAAGCAGTAGCTTAATAAATTAAGTACTTCCAGGTATGGTTACTGTACTGGTAACTCCCCAAAAGAATCTGGATTGTGGTGAGGGAACAGAGAAAAAAGCTCATTTAGGACCTGCAATTACGAAGGGGGTAGGCAGCTGTATATCAGGGAGTTAAACTTCTGAGAATAAAAACAGCAGGAGCTTGTTAAGGTAATTACACAGGGGAAAGGATAATGTACTGGGAATTCCTCTGAAGAATCTGATTTTTGGTGAGGGGAGAGAGATAAAAGGTCATTTAGGAACGACATGAACATGCTGCATACGTAGCTGTTTATCAGTAAATATCTCCACTGAGATTAAGAAAAGCAGTAGCCTAATAAATTAAGTACTTCCGGGTATGGTTACTGTACTGGTAACTCCCTAAAAGAATCTGGATTGTGGTGAGGGAACAGAGAAAAAAGCTCATTTAGGACCTGCACTTACGAATGGGGTAGGCAGCTGTATATCAGGGAGTAAACCTTCTGAGAATAAAAACAGCTGAGCTTATTAAGGTAATTACACAGGGGAAAGGATAATGTACTGGGAACTCCTCAGAAGAATCTGATTTGTGGTGAGGGGAGAGAGATAAAAGCTCATTTAGGAACGACATGAACATGCAGCGTAGGTAGCTGTTTTTCAGTAAATATCTCCACTGAGATTAAGAAAAGCAGTAGCTTAATAAATTAAGTACTTCCTGGTATGGTTACTGTACTGGTAACACCCCAAAAGAATCTGGATTGTGGTGGGTGAATAGAGAAAAAAGCTCATTTAGGACCTGCACTTACGAAGGGGGTAGGCAGCTGCATATCAGGGAGTAAACCTTCTGAGAATAAAAACAGCTGGAGCTTGTTAAGGTAATTACACAGGGAAAAGGATAATGTACTGGGAACTCCTCAGAAGAATCTGATTTGTGGTGAGGGGAGAGAGATAAATGCTCATTTAGAAACGACATGAACATGGTGCATAGGTAGCTGTTTATCAGTAAATATCTCCACTGAGATTAAGAAAAGCAGTAGCTTAATAAATTAAGTACTTCCAGGTATGGTTACTGTACTGGTAACTCCCCAAAAGAATCTGGATTATGGTGAGGAAACAGAGAAAAAAGCTCATTTAGGACCTGCACTTACGAAGGGGGTAGGCAGCTGTATATCAGGGAGTAAACCTTCTGAGAATAAAAACAGCTGGAGCTTGTTAAGGTAATTACACAGGGGAAAGGATAATGTACTGGGAACTCCTCAGAAGAATCTGATTTGTGGTGAGGGGAGAGAGATAAAAGCTCATTTAGGAACGACATGAACATGCTGGGTAGGTAGCTGTTTATCAGTAAATATCTCCACTGAGATTAAGAAAAGCAGTAGCTTAATAAATTAAATACTCCCTGGTATGGTTACTGTACTGGTAACTCCCCAAAAGAATCTGGATTGTAGTGAGGGAACGGAGAAAAAAGCTCATTTAGGACCTGCACTTACGAAGGGGGTAGGCAGCTGTATATCAGGGAGTAAACCTTATGAGAATAAAAACAGCTGGAGCTTGTTAAGGTAATTACACAGGGGAAAGGATAATGTACTGGGAACTCCTCAGAAGAATCTGATTTGTGGTGAGGGGTGAGAGATAAAAGCTCATTTAGGAACGACATGAACATGCTGCGTAGGTAGCTGTTTATCAGTAAATATCTCCACTGAGATTAAGAAAAGCAGTAGCTTAATAAATTAAGTACTTCCTGGAATGGTTACTGTACTGGTAACTCCCCAAAAGAATCTGGATTGTGGTGAGGGAACAGAGAAAAAAGCTCATTTAGGACCTGCACTTACAAAGGGGGTAGGCAGCTGTATATCAGGGAGTAAACCTTCTGAGAATAAAAACAGCTGGAGCTTGTTAAGGTAATTACACAGGGGAAAGGATAATGTACTGGGAACTCCTCAGAAGAATCTGATTTGTGGTGATCTGAGAGAGATAAAAGCTCATTTAGGAACGACATGAACATGCTGCGTACGTAGCTGTTTATCTCTAAATATCTCCACTGAGATAAAGAAAAGCAGTAGCTTAATAAACTAAGTACTTCCAGGTATGGTTACTGTACTGGTAACTCCCCAAAAGAATCTGGATTGTGGTGAGGGAACAGAGAAAAAAGCTCATTTAGGACCTGCAATTACGAAGGGGGTAGGCAGCTGTATATCAGGGAGTTAAACTTCTGAGAATAAAAACAGCAGGAGCTTGTTAAGGTAATTACACAGGGGAAAGGATAATGTACTGGGAATTCCTCTGAAGAATCTGATTTTTGGTGAGGGGAGAGAGATAAAAGGTCATTTAGGAACGACATGAACATGCTGCATACGTAGCTGTTTATCAGTAAATATCTCCACTGAGATTAAGAAAAGCAGTAGCCTAATAAATTAAGTACTTCCGGGTATGGTTACTGTACTGGTAACTCCCTAAAAGAATCTGGATTGTGGTGAGGGAACAGAGAAAAAAGCTCATTTAGGACCTGCACTTACGAATGGGGTAGGCAGCTGTATATCAGGGAGTAAACCTTCTGAGAATAAAAACAGCTGAGCTTATTAAGGTAATTACACAGGGGAAAGGATAATGTACTGGGAACTCCTCAGAAGAATCTGATTTGTGGTGAGGGGAGAGAGATAAAAGCTCATTTAGGAACGACATGAACATGCAGCGTAGGTAGCTGTTTTTCAGTAAATATCTCCACTGAGATTAAGAAAAGCAGTAGCTTAATAAATTAAGTACTTCCTGGTATGGTTACTGTACTGGTAACACCCCAAAAGAATCTGGATTGTGGTGGGGGAATAGAGAAAAAAGATCATTTAGGACCTGCACTTACGAAGGGGGTAGGCAGCTGCATATCAGGGAGTAAACCTTCTGAGAATAAAAACAGCTGGAGCTTGTTAAGGTAATTACACAGGGAAAAGGATAATGTACTGGGAACTCCTCAGAAGAATCTGATTTGTGGTGAGGGGAGAGAGATAAATGCTCATTTAGAAACGACATGAACATGGTGCATAGGTAGCTGTTTATCAGTAAATATCTCCACTGAGATTAAGAAAAGCAGTAGCTTAATAAATTAAGTACTTCCTGGTATGGTTACTGTACTGGTAACTCCCCAAAAGAATCTGGATTGTGGTGAGGGAACAGAGAAAAAAGCTCATTTAGGACCTGCACTTACGAAGGGGGTAGGCAGATGTATATCAGCGAGTAAACCTTCTGAGAATAAAAACAGCTGGAGCTTGTTATGGTAATTACACAGGGGAAAGGATAATGTACTGGGAACTCCTCAGAAGAATCTGATTTGTGGTGAGGGGAGAGAGATAAATGCCCATTTAGGAACGACATGAACATGCTGCGTAGGTAGCTGTTTTTCAGTAAATATCTCCACTGAGATTAAGAAAAGCAATAGCTTAATAAATTAAGTACTTCCTGGTATGGTTCCTGTACTGGTAACTCCCCAAAAGAATCTGGATTGTAGTGAGGGAACGGAGAAAAAAGCTCATTTAGGACCTGCACTTACGAAGGGGGTAGGCAGCTGTATATCAGGGAGTAAACCTTCTGAGAATAAAAACAGCTGGATCTTGTTAAGGTAATTACACAGGGGAAAGGATAATGTACTGGGAACTCCTCAGAAGAATCTGATTTGTGGTGAGGGGAGAGAGATAAAAGCTAATTTATGAACGACATGAACATGGTGCGTAGGTAGCTGTTTATCAGTAAATATCTCCACTGAGATTAAGAGAAGAAGTAGCTTAATAAATTAAGTACTTCCTGGTATGGTTACTGTACTGGTCTCTCCCCAAAAGAATCTGGATTGTGGTGAGGGAACAGAGAAAAAAGCTCATTTAGGACGTGCACTTACGAAGGGGATACGCAGCTGTATATCAGGGGGTAAACCTTCTGAGAATAAAAACACCTGGAGCTTGTTAAGGTAAGTACACAGGGGAAAGGATAATGTACTGAGAACTCCTCAGAAGAATCTGATTTGTGGTGAGGGGAGAGAGATAAAAGCTCATTTAGGAAGGACATGAACATGCTGCGTAGGTAGCTGTTTATCAGTAAATATCTCCACTGAGATTAAGAAAAGCAGTAGCTTAATAAATTAAGTACATCCTGGTATGGTTACTGTACTGGTAACTCCCCAAAAGAATCTGGATTGTGGTGAGGGAACAGAGAAAAATCTCATTTAGGACCTGCACTTACGAAGGGGGTAGGCAGCTGTATTTCAGGGAGTAAACCTTCTGAGAATAAAAACAGCTGGAGCTTGTTAAGGTAATTACACAGGGGAAAGGATAATGTACTGGGAACTCCTCAGAAGAATCTGATTTGTGGTGAGGGGAGAGAGATAAAAGCTCACTTAGGAACGACATGAACATGCGGCGTACGTAGCTGTTTATCAGTAAATATCTCCACTGAGATTAAGAAAAGCAGTAGCTTAATAAATTAAGTACTTCTTGGTATGGATACTGTACTGGTAACTCCCCAAAACAATCTGGATTGTGGTGAAGGAGCAGAGAAAAAAGTTCAATTAGGACCTGCACTTACGAAGGGGGTAGGCAGCTGTATATCAGGGAGTAAACCTTCTGAGAATAAAAACAGCTGGAGCTTGTTAAGGTAATTACACAGGGGAAAGGATAATGTACTGGGAACTCCTCAGAAGAATCTGATTTGTGGTGAGGGGTGAGAGATAAAAGCTCATTTAGGAACGACATGAACATGCTGCGTAGGTAGCTGTTTATCAGTAAATATCTCCACTGAGATTAAGAAAAGCAGTAGCTTAATAAATTAAGTACTTCCTGGAATGGTTACTGTACTGGTAACTCCCCAAAAGAATCTGGATTGTGGTGAGGGAACAGAGAAAAAAGCTCATTTAGGACCTGCACTTACGAAGCGGGTAGGCAGCTGTATATCAGGGAGTAAACCTTATGAGAATAAAAACAGCTGGAGCTTGTTAAGGTAATTACACAGGGGAAAGGATAATGTACTGGCAACTCCTCAGAAGAATCTGATTTGTGGTGAGAGGAGAGAGTTTAAAGCTCATTTAGGAACGACATGAACATGCTGCGTAGGTAGCTGTTTATCAGTAAATATCTCCACTGAGATTAAGAAAAGCAGTAGCTTAATAAATTAAGTACTTCCTGGTATGGATACTGTACTGGTAACTCCCCAAAAGAATCTGGATTGAGGCTCGGGAACAGAGAAAAAAGCTCATTTAGGACCTGCACTTACGAAGGTGGTAGGCAGCTGTATATCAGGGAGTAAACCTTCTGAGAATAAAAACAGCTGGAGCTTGTTAAGGTAATTACACAGGGGAAAGGATAATGTACTGGGAACTCCTCAGAAGAATCTGATTTGTGGTGATCTGAGAGAGATAAAAGCTCATTTAGGAACGACATGAACATGCTGCGTACGTAGCTGTTTATCAGTAAATATCTCCACTGAGATAAAGAAAAGCAGTAGCTTAATAAATTAAGTACTTCCTGGTATGGTTACTGTACTGGTAACTCCCCAAAAGAATCTGGATTGTGGTGAGGGAACAGAGAAAAAAGCTCATTTAGGACCTGCACTTACGAAGGGGGTAGGCAGCTGTATATCAGGGAGTAAACCTTCTGAGAATAAAAACAGCTGGAGCTTGTTAAGGTAATTACACAGGGGAAAGGATAATGTACTGAGAACTCCTCAGAAGAATCTGATTTGTGGTGAGGGGAGAGAGATAAAAGCTCATTTAGGAACGACATGAACATGCTGCGTAGGTAGCTGTTTATCAGTAAATATCTCCACTGAGATTAAGAAAAGCAGTAGCTTAATAAATTAAGTACTTCCTGGTATGGTTACTGTACTGGTAACTCCCCAAAAGAATCTGGATTGTGGTGAGGGAACAGAGAAAAATCTCATTTAGGACCTGCACTTACGAAGGGGGTAGGCAGCTGTATTTCAGGGAGTAAACCTTCTGAGAATAAAAACAGCTGGAGCTTGTTAAGGTAATTACACAGGGGAAAGGATAATGTACTGGGAACTCCTCAGAAGAATCTGATTTGTGGTGAGGGGAGAGAGATAAAAGCTCATTTAGGAACGACATGAACATGCTGCGTACGTAGCTGTTTATCAGTAAATATCTCCACTGAGATTAAGAAAAGCAGTAGCTTAATAAATTAAGTACTTCTTGGTATGGTTACTGTACTGGTAACTCCCCAAAAGAATCTGGATTGTAGTGAAGGAGCAGAGAAAAAAGTTCAATTAGGACCTGCACTTACGAAGGGGGTAGGCAGCTGTATATCAGGGAGTAAACCTTCTGAGAATAAAAACAGCTGGAGCTTGTTAAGGTAATTACACAGGGGAAAGGATAATGTACTGGGAACTCCTCAGAAGAATCTGATTTGTGGTGAGGGGTGAGAGATAAAAGCTCATTTAGGAACGACATGAACATGCTGCGTAGGTAGCTGTTTATCAGTAAATATCTCCACTGAGATTAAGAAAAGCAGTAGCTTAATAAATTAAGTACTTCCTGGAATGGTTACTGTACTGGTAACTCCCCAAAAGAATCTGGATTGTGGTGAGGGAACAGAGAAAAAAGCTCATTTAGGACCTGCACTTACGAAGGGGGTAGGCAGCTGTATATCAGGGAGTAAACCTTCTGAGAATAAAAACAGCTGGAGCTTGTTAAGGTAATTACACAGGGGAAAGGATAATGTACTGGCAACTCCTCAGAAGAATCTGATTTGTGGTGATCTGAGAGAGATAAAAGCTCATTTAGGAACGACATGAACATGCTGCGTACGTAGCTGTTTATCAGTAAATATCTCCACTGAGATAAAGAAAAGCAGTAGCTTAATAAATTAAGTACTTCCAGGTATGGTTACTGTACTGGTAACTCCCCAAAAGAATCTGGATTGTGGTGAGGGAACAGAGAAAAAAGCTCATTTAGGACCTGCACTTACGAAGGGTGTAGGCAGCAGTATGTCAGGGAGTAAACTTTCTGAGAATAAAAACAGCTGGAGATGGTTAAGGTAATTACACAGGGGAAAGGATAAAGTATTGGGAACTCCTCAGAAGAATCTGATTTGTGGTGAGGGGAGAGAGATAAAAGCTCATTTAGGAACGACATGAACATGCTGCAAACGTCGATGTTTATCAGTAAATATCTCCACTGAGATAAAGAAAAGCAGTAGCTTAATAAATTAAGTACTTCCTGGTATGGTTACTGTACTGGTAACTCCCCAAAAGAATCTGGATTGTGGTGAGGGAACAGAGAAAAAAGCTCATTTAGGACCTGCACTTACGACGGGGGTAGGCAGCTGTATATCAGGGAGTAAACCTTCGCAGAATAAAAACAGCTGGAGCTTGTTAAGGTAATTACACGGGGAAAGGATAATGTACTGGGAACTCCTCAGAAGAATCTGATTTGTGGTGAGGGGAGAGAGATAAAAGCTCATTTAGGAACGACATGAACATGCTGCGTAGGTAGCTGTTTATCAGTAAATATCTCCACTGAGATTAAGAAAAGCAGTAGCTTAATAAATTAAGTACTTCCTGGTATGGTTACTGTACTGGTAACTCCCCAAAAGAATCTGGATTATGGTGACGGAACAGAGAAAAAAGCTCATTTACGACCTGCACTTACGAAGGGGGTAGGCAGCTGTATATCAGGGAGTAAACCTTCTGAGAATAAAAACAGCTGAGGTTGTTAAGGTAATTACACAGGGGAAAGGATAATGTACTGGGAACTCCTCAGAAGAATCTTATTTGTGGTAAGGGGAGAGAGATAAAAGCTCATTTAGGAACGACATGAACATGCTGCGTAGGTAGCTGTTTATCAGTAAATATCTCCACTGAGATTAAGAAAAGCAGTAGCTTAATAAATTAAGTACTTCCTGGTATGGTTACTGTACTGGTAACTCCCCAAAAGAATCTGGATTGTGGTGAGGGAACAGAGAAAAAAGCTCATTTAGGACCTGCACTTACGAAGGGGGTAGGCAGCTGTATATCAGGGAGTAAACCTTCTGAGAATAAAAACAGCTGGAGCTTGTTAAGGTAATTACACAGGGGAAAGGATAATGTACTGGGAACTCCTCAGAAGAATCTGATTTGTGGTGAGGGGAGAGAGATAAAAGCTCATTTAGGAACGACATGAACATGCTGCGTAGGTAGCTGTTTATCAGTAAATATCTCCACTGAGATTAAGAAAAGCAGTAGCTTAATAAATTAAGTACTTCCTGGTATGGTTACTGTACTGGTCACTCCCCAAAAGAATCTGGATTGTGGTGAGGGAACAGAGAAAAAAGCTCATTTAGGACGTGCACTTACGAAGGGGATACGCAGCTGTATATCAGGGAGTAAACCTTCTGAGAATAAAAACAGCTGGAGCTTGTTAAGTTAAGTACACAGGGGAAAGGATAATGTACTGGGAACTCCTCAGAAGAATCTGATTTGTGGTGAGGGGAGAGAGATAAAAGCTCATTTAGGAACGACATGAACATGCTGCGTAGGTAGCTGTTTATCAGTAAATATCTCTACTGAGATTAAGAAAAGCAGTAGCTTAATAAATTAAGTACTTCCTGGTATGGTTACTGTACTGGTAACTCCCCAAAAGAATCTGGATTGTGGTGAGGGAACAGAGAAAAATCTCATTTAGGACGTGCACTTACGAAGGGGGTAGGCAGCTGTATTTCAGGGAGTAAACCTTCTGAGAATAAAAACAGCTGGAGCTTGTTAAGGTAATTACACAGGGGAAAGGATAATGTACTGGGAACTCCTCAGAAGAATCTGATTTGTGGTGAGGGGAGAGAGATAAAAGCTCATTTAGGAACGACATGAACATGCTGCGTACGTAGCTGTTTATCAGTAAATATCTCCACTGAGATTAAGAAAAGCAGTAGCTTAATAAATTAAGTACTTCTTGGTATGGTTACTGTACTGGTAACTCCCCAAAAGAATCTGGATTGTAGTGAAGGAGCAGAGAAAAAAGTTCAATTAGGACCTGCACTTACGAAGGGGGTAGGCAGCTGTATATCAGGGAGTAAACCTTCTGAGAATAAAAACAGCTGGAGCTTGTTAAGGTAATTACACAGGGGAAAGGATAATGTACTGGGAACTCCTCAGAAGAATCTGATTTGTGGTGAGGGGTGAGAGATAAAAGCTCATTTAGGAACGACATGAACATGCTGCGTAGGTAGCTGTTTATCAGTAAATATCTCCACTGAGATTAAGAAAAGCAGTAGCTTAATAAATTAAGTACTTCCTGGAATGGTTACTGTACTGGTAACTCCCCAAAAGAATCTGGATTGTGGTGAGGGAACAGAGAAAAAAGCTCATTTAGGACCTGCACTTACGAAGGGGGTAGGCAGCTGTATATCAGGGAGTAAACCTTCTGAGAATAAAAACAGCTGGAGCTTGTTAAGGTAATTACACAGGGGAAAGGATAATGTACTGGCAACTCCTCAGAAGAATCTGATTTGTGGTGATCTGAGAGAGATAAAAGCTCATTTAGGAACGACATGAACATGCTGCGTACGTAGCTGTTTATCTCTAAATATCTCCACTGAGATAAAGAAAAGCAGTAGCTTAATAAATTAAGTACTTCCAGGTATGGTTACTGTACTGGTAACTCCCCAAAAGAATCTGGATTGTGGTGAGGGAACAGAGAAAAAAGCTCATTTAGGACCTGCAATTACGAAGGGGGTAGGCAGCTGTATATCAGGGAGTTAAACTTCTGAGAATAAAAACAGCAGGAGCTTGTTAAGGTAATTACACAGGGGAAAGGATAATGTACTGGGAATTCCTCTGAAGAATCTGATTTTTGGTGAGGGGAGAGAGATAAAAGGTCATTTAGGAACGACATGAACATGCTGCATACGTAGCTGTTTATCAGTAAATATCTCCACTGAGATTAAGAAAAGCAGTAGCCTAATAAATTAAGTACTTCCCGGTATGGTTACTGTACTGGTAACTCCCTAAAAGAATCTGGATTGTGGTGAGGGAACAGAGAAAAAAGCTCATTTAAGACCTGCACTTACGAATGGGGTAGGCAGCTGTATATCAGGGAGTAAACCTTCTGAGAATAAAAACAGCTGAGCTTATTAAGGTAATTACACAGGGGAAAGGATAATGTACTGGGAACTCCTCAGAAGAATCTGATTTGTGGTGAGGGGAGAGAGATAAAAGCTCATTTAGGAACGACATGAACATGCAGCGTAGGTAGCTGTTTTTCAGTAAATATCTCCACTGAGATTAAGAAAAGCAGTAGCTTAATAAATTAAGTACTTCCTGGTATGGTTACTGTACTGGTAACACCCCAAAAGAATCTGGATTGTGGTGGGTGAATAGAGAAAAAAGCTCATTTAGGACCTGCACTTACGAAGGGGGTAGGCAGCTGCATATCAGGGAGTAAACCTTCTGAGAATAAAAACAGCTGGAGCTTGTTAAGGTAATTACACAGGGAAAAGGATAATGTACTGGGAACTCCTCAGAAGAATCTGATTTGTGGTGAGGGGAGAGAGATAAATGCTCATTTAGAAACGACATGAACATGGTGCATAGGTAGCTGTTTATCAGTAAATATCTCCACTGAGATTAAGAAAAGCAGTAGCTTAATAAATTAAGTACTTCCTGGTATGGTTACTGTACTGGTAACTCCCCAAAAGAATCTGGATTATGGTGAGGAAACAGAGAAAAAAGCTCATTTAGGACCTGCACTTACGAAGGGGGTAGGCAGCTGTATATCAGGGAGTAAACCTTCTGAGAATAAAAACAGCTGGAGCTTGTTAAGGTAATTACACAGGGGAAAGGATAATGTACTGGGAACTCCTCAGAAGAATCTGATTTGTGGTGAGGGGAGAGAGATAAAAGCTCATTTAGGAACGACATGAACATGCTGGGTAGGTAGCTGTTTATCAGTAAATATCTCCACTGAGATTAAGAAAAGCAGTAGCTTAATAAATTAAATACTCCCTGGTATGGTTACTGTACTGGTAACTCCCCAAAAGAATCTGGATTGTGGTGAGGGAACAGAGAAAAAATCTCATTTAGGACCTGCAATTAAGAAGGGGGTAGGCAGCAGTATATCAGGGAGTATACCTTCTGAGAATAAAAAAAGCTGGAGCTTGTTAAGGAAATAACACAGGGGAAAGGATAATGTACTGGGAACTCCTCAGAAGAATCTGATTTGTGGTGAGGGGAGAGAGATAAAAGCTCATTTAGCAACGACATGAACATGCTGCGTAGGTAGCTGTTTATCAGTAAATATCTCCACTGAGATTAAGAAAAGCAGTAGCTTAATAAATTAAGTACTTCCTCGAATGGTTACTGTACTGGTAACTCCCCAAAAGAATCTGGATTGTGGTGAGGGAACGGAGAAAAAAGCTCATTAAGACCTGCACTTACGAAGGGGGTAGGCAGCTGCATATCAGGGAGTAAACCTTCTGAGAATAAAAACAGCTGGAGCTTGTTAAGGTAATTACACAGGGGAAAGGATAATGTACTGGGAACTCCTCAGAAGAATCTGATTTGTGGTGAGGGCAGAGAGATAAAAGCTCATTTAGGAACGACATGAACATGCTGCGTAGGTAGCTGTTTATCAGTAAATATCTCCACTGAGATTAAGAAAAGCAGTAGCTTAATAAATTAAGTACTTCCTGGTATGATTACTGTACTGGTAACTCCCCAAAAGAATCTGGATTGTGGTGAGGGAACAGAGAAAAAAGCTCAATTAGGACCTGCACTTACGAAGGTGGTAGGCAGCTGTATATCAGGGATTAAACTTTCTGAGAATAAAAACAGCTGGAGATTGTTAAGGTAATTACACAGGAGAAAGGATAATGTACTGGGAACTCCTCAGAAAAATCTGATTTGTGGTGAGGGGAGAGACATAAAAGCTCATTTAGGAACGACGTGAATATGCTGCGTAGGTAGCTGTTTATCAGTAAATATCTCCACTGACATTAAGAAAAGTTGTAGCTTAATAAATTAAGTACTTCCTGGTATGGATACTGTACTGGTAACTCCCCAAAAGAATCTGGATTGTGGTGAGGGAACAGAGAAAAAAGCTCATTTAGGACCTGCACTTACGAAGGGGGTAGACAGCAGTATATCAGGGAGTAAACCTTCTGAGAATAAAAACAGCTGGAGCTTGTTAAGGTAATTACACAGGGGAAAGGATAATGTCCTGGGAAATCCTCAGAAGAATCTGATTTGTGGTGAGCGGAGAGAGATAAAAGCTCATTTAAGAACGACATGAACATGCTGCGTAGGTAGCTGTTTATCAGTAAATATCTCCACTGAGATTAAGAAAAGCAGTAGCTTAAAAAATTAAGTACTTCATGGTATGGTTACTGTACTGGTAACTCCCCAAAAGAATCTGGATTGTGGTGAGGGAACGGAGAAAAAAGCTCATTAAGACCTGCACTTACGAAGGGGGTAGGCAGCTGCATATCAGGGAGTAAACCTTCTGAGAATAAAAACAGCTGGAGCTTGTTAATGTAATTACACAGGGGAAAGGATAATGTACTGGGAACTCCTCAGAAGAATCTGATTTGTGGTGAGGGGAGAGAGATAAAAGCTCATTTAGGAAAGACATGAACATGCTGCGTAGGTAGCTGTTTATCAGTAAATATCTCCACTGAGACTAAGAAAAGCAGTAACTTAATAAATTAAGTACTTCCTGGTATGGTTCCTGTACTGGTAACTCCCCAAAAGAATCTGGATTGTGGTGAGGGAACAGAGAAAAAAGCTCATTTAGGACCTGCACTTACGAAGGGGGTAGGCAGCTGTATATCAGGGAGTAAACCTTCTGAGAATAAAAACAGCTGGAGCTTGTTAAGGTAATTACACAGGGGAAAGGATAATGTACTGGCAACTCCTCAGAAGAATCTGATTTGTGGTGAGAGGAGAGAGTTTAAAGCTCATTTAGGAACGACATGAACATGCTGCGTAGGTAGCTGTTTATCAGTAAATATCTCCACTGAGATTAAGAAAAGCAGTAGCTTAATAAATTAAGTACTTCCTGGTATGGATACTGTACTGGTAACTCCCCAAAAGAATCTGGATTGAGGCTCGGGAACAGAGAAAAAAGCTCATTTAGGACCTGCACTTACGAAGGGGGTAGGCAGCTGTATATCAGGGAGTAAACCTTCTGAGAATAAAAACAGCTGGAGCTTGTTAAGGTAATTACACAGGGGAAAGGATAATGTACTGGGAACTCCTCAGAAGAATCTGATTTGTGGTGATCTGAGAGAGATAAAAGCTCATTTAGGAACGACATGAACATGCTGCGTACGTAGCTGTTTATCAGTAAATATCTCCACTGAGATAAAGAAAAGCAGTAGCTTAATAAATTAAGTACTTCCTGGTATGGTTACTGTACTGGTAACTCCCCAAAGAATCTGGATTGTGGTGAGGGAACAGAGAAAAAGCTCATTTAGGACCTGCACTTACGAAGGGGGTAGGCAGCAGTATATCAGGGAGTAAACTTTCTGAGAATAAAAACAGCTGGAGATGGTTAAGGTAATTACACAGGGGAAAGGATAAAGTATTGGGAACTCCTCTGAAGAATCTGATTTGTGGTGAGAGGAGAGAGATAAAAGCTCATTTAGGAACGACATGAACATGCTGCGTAGGTAGCTGTTTTTTCAGTAAATATCTCCACTGAGATTGAGAAAAGCAGTAGCTTAATAAATTAAGTACTTCCTGGTATGGTTACTGTACTGGTAACTCCCCAAAAGAATCTGGATTGTGGTGAGGGAACAGAGAAAAAAGCTTATTTAGGACCTGCACTTACGAAGGGGGTAGGCAGCTGTATATCATGGAGTAAACCTTCTGAGAATAAAAACAGCTGGAGCTTATTAAGGTAATTACACAGGGGAAAGGATATTGTACTGGGAACTCCTCAGAAGAATCTGATTCGTGTTGAGGTGAGAGAGATAAAATCTCATTTCTGAACGACATGAACATGCTGCGTAGGTAGCTGTTTATCAGTAAATATCTCCACTGAGATTAAGAAAAGCAGTAGCTTAATAAATTAAGTACTTCCAGGTATGGTTACTGTACTGGCAACTCCCCAAAAGAATCTGGATTGTGGTGAGGGAACAGATTAAAAAGCTCATTTAGGACCTGCACTTACGAAGGGGGTATGCAGCTGTATATCAGGGAGTAAACCTTCTGAGAATAAAAACAGCTGGAGCTTGTTAAGGTAATTACACAGAGTAAATTATAATGTACTGGGAACACCTCAGAAGAATCTGATTTGTGGTGAGGTGAGAGAGATAAAAGCTCATTTAAGAACGACATGAACATGCTGCGTAGGTAGCTGTTTATCAGTAAATATCTCCACTGAGATTAAGAAAAGCAGTAGCTTAATAAATTAAGTACTTCCTGGTATGGGAATTGTACTGATAACTCCCCAAAAGAATCTGGATTGTGGTGAGGGAACAGAGAAAAAAGCTCATTTAGGACCTGCACTTACGAAGGGGATAGGCAGCAGTATATCAGGGAGTAAACCTTCTGAGAATAAAAACAGCTGGAGCTTGTTAAGGTAATTACACAGGGGAAAGGATAATGTACAGTGAACTCCTCAGAAGAATCTGATTTGTGGTGAGGGGAGAGAGATAAAAGCTCATTTAGGAATGATATGAACATGCTGCGTAGGTAGCTGTTTATCAGTAAATATCTCCACTGAGATTAAGAAAAGCAGTAGCTTAATAAATTAAATACTTCCTTCTATGGATACTGTACTGGTAACTCCCCAAAAGAATCTGGATTGTGGTGAGGGAACAGAGAGAAAAGCTCATTTTGGACCTGCACTTAAGAAGCGGGTAGGCAGCTGAATATCAGGGAGTAAACCTTCTGAGAATAAAAACAGCTGGAGCTTGTTAAGGTAATTACACAGGGGAAAGGATAATGTACCGGGAACTCCTCAGAAGAATCTGATTTGTGGTGAGGGGAGAGAGATAAAAGCTCATTTAAGAACGACATGAACATGCAGCGTAGGTAGCTGTTTATCAGTAAATATCTCCACTGAGATTAAGAAAAGCAGTAGCTTAATAAATTAAGTACTTCCTGGTATGGTTACTGTACTGGTAACTCCCCAAAAGAATCTGGATTGTGGTGAGGGAACCGAGAAAAAAGCTCATTAAGACCTGCGCTTACGAAGGGGTTAGGCAGCTTTATATCAGGGAGTAAACCTTCTGAGAATAAAAACAGCTATAGTTTCTTAAGGTAATTACACAGGGGAAAGGGTAATGTACCGGGAACTCCTCAGAAGAATCTGATTTGTGGTGAGGGGAGAGAGATAAAAGCTCATTTAGGAACGACAGGAATATGCTGCGTACGTAGCTGTTTATCAGTAAATATCTCCACTGAGATTAAGAAAAGCAGTAGCTTAATAAATTAAGTAATTCCTGGTATGGTTACTGTACTGGTAACTCCCAAAAAGAATCTGGATTTTGGTGAGGGAATGCAGAAAAAAGCTCATTTAGGACCTGCACTTACGAAGGGGGTAGGCAGCTGTATATCAGGGAGTAAACCTTCTGAGAATAAAAACAGCTGGAGCTTGTTAAGGTAATTACACAGGGGAAAGGATAATGTACTGGGAACTCCTCAGAAGAATCTGATTTGTGGTGAGGGGAGAGAGATAAAAGCTCATTTATGAACGACATGAACATGCTGCGTACGTAGCTGTTTATCAGTAAATATCACCCCTGAGACTAAGAAAAGCAGTAGCTTAATAAACTAAGTACTTCCTGGTATGGTTACTGTACTGGTAACTCCCCAAAAGAATCTGGATTGTGGTAAGGGAACAGAGAAAAAAGCTCATTTAGGACCTGCACTTACGAAGGGGGTAGGCAGCTCTATATCAGGGAGTAAACTTTCTGAGAAGAAAAACAGCTGGAGCTTGATAAGGTAATTACATAGGGGAAAGGATAATGTACTGGGAACTCCTCAGAAGAATCTGATTTGTGGTGAGGGGAGAGAGATAAAAGCTCATTTAGGAACGACATGAACATGCTGGGTAGGTAGCTGTTTATCAGTAAATATCTCCACTGAGATTAAGAAAAGCAGTAGCTTAATAAATTAAATACTCCCTGGTATGGTTACTGTACTGGTAACTCCCCAAAAGAATCTGGATTGTGGTGAGGGAACAGAGAAAAAAGCTCATTTAGGACCTGCAATTAAGAAGGGGGTAGGCAGCAGTATATCAGGGAGTATACCTTCTGAGAATAAAAAAAGCTGGAGCTTGTTAAGGAAATTACACAGGGGAAAGGATAATGTACTGGGAACTCCTCAGAAGAATCTGATTTGTGGTGAGGGGAGAGAGATAAAAGCTCATTTAGCAACGACATGAACATGCTGCGTAGGTAGCTGTTTATCAGTAAATATCTCCACTGAGATTAAGAAAAGCAGTAGCTTAATAAATTAAGTACTTCCTCGAATGGTTACTGTACTAGTAACTCCCCAAAAGAATCTGGATTGTGGTGAGGGAACGGAGAAAAAAGCTCATTAAGACCTGCACTTACGAAGGGGGTAGGCAGCTGCATATCAGGGAGTAAACCTTCTGAGAATAAAAACAGCTGGAGCTTGTTAAGGTAATTTTACAGGGGAAAGGATAATGTACTGGGAACTCCTCAGAAGAATCTGATTTGTGGTGAGGGCAGAGAGCTAAAAGCTCATTTAGGAACGACATGAACATGCTGCGTAGGTAGCTGTTTATCAGTAAATATTTCCACTGAGATTAAGAAAAGCAGTAGCTTCATAAATTAAGTACTTCCTGGTATGGTTACTGTGCTGGTAACTCCCCAAAAGAATCTGGATTGTGGTGAGGGAACAGAGAAACAAGCTCATTTAGGACCTGAACTTACGAAGGGGGTAGGCAGCTGTATATCAGGGAGTAAACCTTCTGAGAATAAAAACAGCTGGTGCTTGTTAAGGTAATTACACAGGGGAAAAGATGAAGTACTGGAAACTCCTCAGAAGAATCTGATTTGTGGTGAGGAGAGAGAGATAAAAGCTCATTTAGGAACGACATGAACATGCTGCGTAGGTAGCTGTTTATCAGTAAATATCTCCACTGAGATTAAGAAAAGCAGTAGCTTAATAAATTAAGTACTTCCTGGTATGATTACTGTACTGGTAACTCCCCAAAAGAATCTGGATTGTGGTGAGGGAACAGAGAAAAAAGCTCAATTAGGACCTGCACTTACGAAGGGGGTAGGCAGCTGTATATCAGGGAGTAAACCTTCTGAGAATAAAAACAGCTGGAGCTTGTTAAGGTAATTACACAGGGGAAAGGATAATGTACAGTGAACTCCTCAGAAGAATCTGATTTGTGGTGAGGGGAGAGAGATAAAAGCTCATTTAGGAATGATATGAACATGCTGCGTAGGTAGCTGTTTATCAGTAAATATCTCCACTGAGATTAAGAAAAGCAGTAGCTTAATAAATTAAATACTTCCTTCTATGGATACTGTACTGGTAACTCCCCAAAAGAATCTGGATTGTGGTGAGGGAACAGAGAGAAAAGCTCATTTTGGACCTGCACTTATGAAGCGGGTAGGCAGCTGAATATCAGGGAGTAAACCTTCTGAGAATAAAAACAGCTGGAGCTTGTTAAGGTAATTACACAGGGGAAAGGATAATGTACCGGGAACTCCTCAGAAGAATCTGATTTGTGGTGAGGGGAGAGAGATAAAAGCTCATTTAAGAACGACATGAACATGCAGCGTAGGTAGCTGTTTATCAGTAAATATCTCCACTGAGATTAAGAAAAGCAGTAGCTTAATAAATTAAGTACTTCCTGGTATGGTTACTGTACTGGTAACTCCCCAAAAGAATCTGGATTGTGGTGAGGGAACCGAGAAAAAAGCTCATTAAGACCTGCGCTTACGAAGGGGTTAGGCAGCTTTATATCAGGGAGTAAACCTTCTGAGAATAAAAACAGCTATAGCTTCTTAAGGTAATTACACAGGGGAAAGGGTAATGTACCGGGAACTCCTCAGAAGAATCTGATTTGTGGTGAGGGGAGAGAGATAAAAGCTCATTTAGGAACGACAGGAATATGCTGCGTACGTAGCTGTTTATCAGTAAATATCTCCACTGAGATTAAGAAAAGCAGTAGCTTAATAAATTAAGTAATTCCTGGTATGGTTACTGTACTGGTAACTCCCAAAAAGAATCTGGATTTTGGTGAGGGAATGCAGAAAAAAGCTCATTTAGGACCTGCACTTACGAAGGGGGTAGGCAGCTGTATATCAGGGAGTAAACCTTCTGAGAATAAAAACAGCTGGAGCTTGTTAAGGTAATTACACAGGGGAAAGGATAATGTACTGGGAACTCCTCAGAAGAATCTGATTTGTGGTGAGGGGAGAGAGATAAAAGCTCATTTATGAACGACATGAACATGCTGCGTACGTAGCTGTTTATCAGTAAATATCACCCCTGAGACTAAGAAAAGCAGTAGCTTAATAAACTAAGTACTTCCTGGTATGGTTACTGTACTGGTAACTCCCCAAAAGAATCTGGATTGTGGTAAGGGAACAGAGAAAAAAGCTCATTTAGGACCTGCACTTACGAAGGGGGTAGGCAGCTCTATATCAGGGAGTAAACTTTCTGAGAAGAAAAACAGCTGGAGCTTGATAAGGTAATTACATAGGGGAAAGGATAATGTACTGGGAACTCCTCAGAAGAATCTGATTTGTGGTGAGGGGAGAGAGATAAAAGCTCATTTAGGAACGACATGAACATGCTGGGTAGGTAGCTGTTTATCAGTAAATATCTCCACTGAGATTAAGAAAAGCAGTAGCTTAATAAATTAAATACTCCCTGGTATGGTTACTGTACTGGTAACTCCCCAAAAGAATCTGGATTGTGGTGAGGGAACAGAGAAAAAAGCTCATTTAGGACCTGCAATTAAGAAGGGGGTAGGCAGCAGTATATCAGGGAGTATACCTTCTGAGAATAAAAAAAGCTGGAGCTTGTTAAGGAAATTACACAGGGGAAAGGATAATGTACTGGGAACTCCTCAGAAGAATCTGATTTGTGGTGAGGGGAGAGAGATAAAAGCTCATTTAGCAACGACATGAACATGCTGCGTAGGTAGCTGTTTATCAGTAAATATCTCCACTGAGATTAAGAAAAGCAGTAGCTTAATAAATTAAGTACTTCCTCGAATGGTTACTGTACTGGTAACTCCCCAAAAGAATCTGGATTGTGGTGAGGGAACGGAGAAAAAAGCTCATTAAGACCTGCACTTACGAAGGGGGTAGGCAGCTGCATATCAGGGAGTAAACCTTCTGAGAATAAAAACAGCTGGAGCTTGTTAAGGTAATTACACAGGGGAAAGGATAATGTACTGGGAACTCCTCAGAAGAATCTGATTTGTGGTGAGGGCAGAGAGATAAAAGCTCATTTAGGAACGACATGAACATGCTGCGTAGGTAGCTGTTTATCAGTAAATATTTCCACTGAGATTAAGAAAAGCAGTAGCTTCATAAATTAAGTACTTCCTGGTATGGTTACTGTGCTGGTAACTCCCCAAAAGAATCTGGATTGTGGTGAGGGAACAGAGAAACAAGCTCATTTAGGACCTGAACTTACGAAGGGGGTAGGCAGCTGTATATCAGGGAGTAAACCTTCTGAGAATAAAAACAGCTGGTGCTTGTTAAGGTAATTACACAGGGGAAAAGATGAAGTACTGGAAACTCCTCAGAAGAATCTGATTTGTGGTGAGGAGAGAGAGATAAAAGCTCATTTAGGAACGACATGAACATGCTGCGTAGGTAGCTGTTTATCAGTAAATATCTCCACTGAGATTAAGAAAAGCAGTAGCTTAATAAATTAAGTACTTCCTGGTATGATTACTGTACTGGTAACTCCCCAAAAGAATCTGGATTGTGGTGAGGGAACAGAGAAAAAAGCTCAATTAGGACCTGCACTTACGAAGGGGGTAGGCAGCTGTATATCAGGGATTAAACTTTCTGAGAATAAAAACAGCTGGAGATTGTTAAGGTAATTACACAGGAGAAAGGATAATGTACTGGGAACTCCTCAGAAAAATCTGATTTGTGGTGAGGGGAGAGACATAAAAGCTCATTTAGGAACGACGTGAATATGCTGCGTACGTACCTGTTTATCAGTAAATATCTCCACTGAGATTAAGAAAAGCTGTAGCTTAATAAATTAAGTACTTCCTGGTATGGATACTGTACTGGTAACTCCCCAAAAGAATCTGGATTGTGGTGAGGGAACAGAGAAAAAAGCTCATTTTGGACCTGCACTTACGAAGGGGGTAGACAGCAGTATATCAGGGAGTAAACCTTCTGAGAATAAAAACAGCTGGAGCTTGTTAAGGTAATTACACAGGGGAAAGGATAATGTCCTGGGAAATCCTCAGAAGAATCTGATTTGTGGTGAGCGGAGAGAGATAAAAGCTCATTTAGGAACGACATGAACATGCTGCGTAGGTAGCTGTTTATCAGTAAATATCTCCACTGAGACTAAGAAAAGCAGTAGCTTAATAAATTAAGTACTTCCTGGTATGGTTACTGTACTGGTAACTCCCCAAAACAATCTGGATTGTGTTGAGGGAACAGAGAAAAAAGCTCATTTAGGACCTGCACTTACGAAGGGGGTAGGCTGCTGTACATCAGGGAGTAAAACTTCTGAGAATAAAAACAGCTGGAGCTTGTTAAGGTAATTAAACAGTGGAAAGGGTAATGTACTGGGAACTCAGAAGAATCTGAATTGTGGCGAGGGGAGAGAGATAAAAGCTCATTTAGGAACGACATGAACATGCTGCGTAGGTAGCTGTTTATCAGTAAATATCTCCACTGAGATTAAGAAAAGCAGTAGCTTAAAAAATTAAGTACTTCATGGTATGGTTACTGTACTGGTAACTCCCCAAAAGAATCTGGATTATGGTGAGGGAACAGAGAAAAAAGCTCATTTAGGACCTGCACTTACGAAGGGGGTAGGAAGCTGTATATCAGGGAGTAAACCTTCTGAGAATAAAAACAGCTGGAGCTTGTTAAGGTAATTACACAGGGGAAAGGATAATGTACTGGGAACTCCTCAGAAGAATCTGATTTGTGGTGAGGGGAGAGAGATAAAAGCTCATTTAGGAACGACATGAACATGCTGGGTAGGTAGCTGTTTATCAGTAAATATCTCCACTGAGATTAAGAAAAGCAGTAGCTTAATAAATTAAGTACTTCCTGGTATGGTTACTGTACTGGTAACTCCCCAAAAGAATCTGGATTGTGGTGAGGGAACAGATTAAAAAGCTCATTTAGGACCTGCACTTACGAAGGGGGTATGCAGCTGTATATCAGGGAGTAAACCTTCTGAGAATAAAAACAGCTGGAGCTTGTTAAGGTAATTACACAGAGTAAATGATAATGTACTGGGAACACCTCAGAAGAATCTGATTTGTGGTGAGGTGAGAGAGATAAAAGCTCATTTAAGAACGACATGAACATGCTGCGTAGGTAGCTGTTTATCAGTAAATATCTCCACTGAGATTAAGAAAAGCAGTAGCTTCATAAATTAAGTACTTCCTGGTATGGTTACTGTGCTGGTAACTCCCCAAAAGAATCTGGATTGTGGTGAGGGAACAGAGAAACAAGCTCATTTAGGACCTGAACTTACGAAGGGGGTAGGCAGCTGTATATGAGGGAGTAAACCTTCTGAGAATAAAAACAGCTGGTGCTTGTTAAGGTAATTACACAGGGGAAAAGATGAAGTACTGGAAACTCCTCAGAAGAATCTGATTTGTGGTGAGGAGAGAGAGATAAAAGCTCATTTAGGAACGACATGAACATGCTGCGTAGGT
>NW_025956649.1:0-23387 GCF_023159225.1 Perognathus longimembris pacificus
ACTAATAAACAGCTACCTATGCAGCATGTTCATGTCGTACCTAAATGAGCTTTATCTCTCTCCCCTCACCACAAATCAGATTCTTCTGAGGACTTCTCAGTACATTATCCTTTCCCCTCTGTAATTACCGAAACAAGCTCCAGCTATTTTTATTCTCAGAAGGGATACTCCCTGATATACAGCTGCCTACCCCCTTCGTAATTGCAGGTCCTAAATGAGCTGTTTTCTCTGTTCCCTCAACACAATCCAGATTTTTTGGGGGAGTTACCAGTACAGTAACCATACCAGGAAGTTAAATTTATTAAGCTACTGCTTTTCTTAACCTCGGTGGAGATATTTACTGATAAACAGCTACCTACGCAGCATGTTCATGTCGTTCCTAAATGAGCTTTTATCTCTCTCCCCTCACCACAAATCAGATTCTTCTGAGGAGTTCCCAGTACATTATCCTTTCCCCTGTGTAATTACCTTAACAAGCTCCAGCTGTTTTTATTCTCAGAAGGTTTACTCCCTGATATACAGCTGCCTACCCCCTTGGTAAGTGCAGGTCATAAATGAGCTTTTTTCTCTGTTGCCTCACCACAATCCAGATTCTTTTGGGGAGTTACCAGTACAGTAACCATACCAGGAAGTACTTAATTTATTAAACTACTGCTTTTCTTAATCTCAGTGGAGATAATTACTGATAAACAGCTACCTACGCAGCATGTTCATGTCGTTCCTAAATGACCTTTTATCTATCTCCCCTCACCACAAATCAGATTCTTCTGAGGAGTTCCCAGTACATTACCCTTTCCCCTGTGTATTTACCTTAACAAGCTCCAGCTGTTTTTATTGTCAGAAGGTTTACTCCCTGATATACAGCTGCCTAACGCCTTCCTAAGTGCAGGTCCTAAAGGAGCTTTTTTCTCTGTTCCCTCACCACAATCCAGATTATTTTGGGGAGTTACCAGTACAGTAACCACACGAGGAAGTACTTAATTTATTAAGCTACTGCTTTTGTAAATCTCAGTGGATATATTTACTGATAAACTGCTACTTATGCAGCATTTTCATGTCGTTCCAAAATGAGCTTTAATCTCCCTCCCCTCACCACCAATCAGATTCTTCTGAGGACTTCCCAGTACATTATCCTTTCCCCAGTGTAATTACCTTAACGAGCTCCAGCTGTTTTTATTCTCAGAAGGTTTAATCCCTTATATACAGCTGCCTACCCCCTTGGTAAGTGCAGGTCCTAAATGAGCTTTTTTCGCTGTTCAATCACCACAATCCAGATTCTTTTGGGGAGTTACCAGTACAGTAACGATACCAGGAAGTTCTTAATTTATTAAGCTACTGCTTTTCTTAATATCAGTGGAGATATTTACTGATAAACAGATACCTATGCAGCATGTTCCTGTCGTTCCTAAATGAGTTTTTATCTCTCTCCCATCACCACAAATCAGATTCTTCTGAGGAGTTCCCAGTACATTATCCTTTCCCCTGTGTAATTACCTTAACAAGCTCCAGCTGTTTTAATTGTCAGAAGGTTTACTCCCTGATATACAGCTGCCTACCGCCTTCGTAAGTGCAGGTCCTAAAGGAGCTTTTTTCTCTGTTCCCTCACCACAATCCAGATTCTTTTGGGGAGTTACCAGTACAGTAACCATAACAGGAAGTACTTAATTTATTAAGCTACTGCTTTTCTTAATCTCAGTGGAGATATTTACTGATAAACAGCTACCTACGCAGCATGTACATGTTGTTCCTAAATGAGCTTTTATCTCTCTCCCCTCACCACAAATCAGATTCTTCTGAGGAGTTCCCAGTACATTATCCTTTCCCCTGTGTAATTACCTTAAAATATCCAGCTGTTTTTATTCTCAGAATGTTTACTCCCTGATTTACAGCTCCCTACCCCCTTCGCAAGTGCAGGTCCTAAATGAGCTTTTTACTCTGTTCCCTCACCACAATCCAGATTCTTTTGCGGAGTTACCAGTACAGTAACCATACCAGGAAGTACTTAATTTATTAAGCTACTGCTTTTCTTAATCTCAGTGGAGATATTTACTGATAAACAGCTACCTATGCAGCATTTTCATGTCGTTCCTAAATGAGCTTTTATCTCTCTCCCCTCACCACAAATCTGATTCTTCTCAAGAGTTCCCAGTACATTATCCTGTCCCCTGTGTAATTACCATTAACAAGCTCCAGCTGTTTTTATTCTCTGAAGGGATAATCCCTGATATTCAGCTGCCTAACCCCTTCGTAAGTGCAGGTCCTAAATGAGCTTTTTTCTCTGTTCCCTCACCACAATCCAGATTCTTTTGGGGAGTTACCAGTACAGTACCCATACCAGGAAGTACTTAATTTATTAAGCTACTGCTTTTCTTAATCTCAGTGGAGATATTTACTGATAAACAGCTACCTACGCAGCATGTTCATGTCGTTCCTAAATAAGCTTTTATCTCTCTCCCCTTACCACAAATCAGATTCTACTGAGGATTTCCCAGTACGTTATCCTTTCCCCTGTGTAATTTCCTTAACAAGCTCCAGCTGCTTTTATTCTCAGAAGGGGTACTCCCTGATATACAGCTGCCTACCCCCTTCGTAAGTGCAGCTCCTAAATGAGCTTTTTTCTCTGTTCCCTCACCACAATCCAGATTCTTTTGGGGAGTTACCAATACAGTAACCATACCAGGAAGTACTTAATTTATTAAGCTATTGCTTTTCTTAATCTCAGTGGAGATATTTACTAATAAACAGCTACCTATGCAGCATGTTCATGTCGTACCTAAATGAGCTTTATCTCTCTCCCCTCAAGACAAATCAGAATCTTCTGAGGAGTTCCCAGTACATTATCCTTCCCCCGTATAATTACCTAAACAAGCTCCAGCTGTTTTTATTCTCAGAAGGTTTACTCCCTGATATACAGCTGCCTACCTACCCACTTGGTAAGTCAAGGTCCTAAATGAGCTTTTTTCTCTGTTCCCTCACCACAATTCAGATTCTTTTGGGGAGTTACCAGTACAGTAACCATACCAGGAAGTACTTAATTTATTAAGCTACTGCTTTTCTTAATCTCATTGGAGATATTTACTGATAAACAGCTACCTATGCATCATTTTCATGTCGTTCGTAAATGAGCTTTTATCTCTATCACCTCACCACAAATCAGATTCTTCTGAGGAGTTCCCAGTACATTATCCTTTCCCCTGTGTAATTACCTTAACAAGATCCAGCTGTTTTTACTCTCAGAAGGGATACTCCCTGTTATACAGCTGCCTACCCCCTTCGTAAGTGCAGGTCCTAAATGAGCTTTTTTCTCTGTTCCCTCACCACAATCCAGATTCTTTTGGGGAGTTACCAGTACAGTAACCATACCTGGAAGTACTTAATTTATTTAGCTACTGCTTTTCTTAATCTCAGTGGAGATATTTACTGATAAACAGCTACCTACGCAGCATGTTCATGTCGTTCCTAAATGAGCTTTTATCTCTCTCCCCTCACCACAAATCAGATTCTTCTGAGGAGTTCCCAGTACATTATCATTTCCCCTGTGTAATTACCTTAACAAGCTCCAGCTGTTTTTATTCTCAGAAGATTTACTCCCTGATATACAGCTGCCTGCCCCCTTAGTAAGCAAAGTTCCTAAATGAGCTTTTTTCGCTGTTCAATCACCACAATCCAGATTATTTTGGGGAGTTACCAGTACAGTAACCATACCTGGAAGTACTTAATTTATTTAGCTACTGCTTTTCTTAATCTCAGTGGAGATATTTACTGATAAACAGCTACCTACGCAGCATGTTCATGTCGTTCCTAAATGAGCTTTTATCTCTCTCCCCTCACCACAAATCAGATTCTTCTGAGGAGTTCCCAGTACATTATCATTTCCCCTGTGTAATTACCTTAACAAGCTCCAGCTGTTTTTATTCTCAGAAGATTTACTCCCTGATATACAGCTGCCTGCCCCCTTAGTAAGCAAAGTTCCTAAATGAGCTTTTTTCTCTATTCCCGCACCACAATCCAGATTCTTTTGGGGAGTTACCAGTACAGTAACCATACCAGGAAGTACTTACTTTATTAAGCTACTGCTTTTCATAATCTCAGTGGAGATATTTACTGATAAACAGCTACCTAGGCAGCATGTTCACGTCGTCCATAAATGAGCTTTTATCTCTCTCCCCTCACCACAAATCAGATTCTTCTGAGGAGTTCCCAGTACATTATCCTTTCCCCTGTGTAATTACCTTAACAAGCTCCAGCTGTTTTTATTCTCAGAAGGTTTACTCCCTGACATACAGCTGCCTAACCCCTTCGTAAGTGCAGGTCCTAAATGAGCTTTTTTCTCTGTTCCCTCACCACAATCCAGATTCTTTTGGGGAGTTACCAGTACAGTAACCATACCAGGAAGTACTTAATTTATTAAGCTACTGCTTTTCTTAATCTCAGTGGAGATATTTACTGATAAACAGCTACCTAAGCAGCATATTCATGTCGTTCCTAAATGAGCTTTTATCTATCTCCCCTCACGACAAATCAGATTCTTCTGAGGAGTTCCCGGTACATTATCCTTTCCCCTGTGTAATTACTTTAACAAACTCCAGCGGTTTTTATTCTCAGAAGGTTTACTCCCTGATATACAGCTCCCTAACCCCTTCGTAAGTGCTGGTCCTAAATGAGCTTTTTTCTCTCTTCCCTCACCACAATCCCGATTCTATTGGGGAGTTACCAGTACAGTAAGGATATCAGGAAGTACTTAATTTATTAAGCTACTGCTTTTCTTAATCTCAGTGGAGATATTTACTGATAAACAGCTACCTACGCAGCATGTTCATGTCGTTCTTAAATGAGCTTTCATCTCTCTCCCCTCACCAAAAATCAGATTCTTCTGAGGAGTTCCCAGTACATTATCCTTTGCCCTGTGTAATTACCTTAACAAGCTCCAGCTGTTTTTATTCTCAGAAGGTTTACTCCCTGATATACAGCTGCCTACGCCCTTCGTAAGAGCAGGTCTTAAATGAGCTTTTTTCTCTGTTCCCTCACCACAATCCAGATTCTTTTGGGGAGTTACCAGTACAGTAACCATACCAGGAAGTACTTAATTTATTAAGCTACTGCTTTTCTTAATCTCAGTGGAGATATTTACTGATAAACAGCTACCTACGCAGCATGTTCATGTCGTTCCTAAATGAGCTTTTTTCTCTCTCCCCTCACCACAAATCAGATTCTTCTGAGGAGTTCCCAGTACATTATCCTTTCCCCTGTGTAATTACCTTAAGAAGCTCCAGCTGTTTTTATTCTCAGAAGGTTTACTCCCTGATATATTGCTGCCTACCCCCTTCGTAAGTGCAGGTCCTAAATGAGCCTTTTTCTCTGTTCCCACACCACAATCCAGATTCTTCTGGGGAGTTACCAGTACAGTAACCATTCCAGGAAGTACCTAATTTATTAAGCTACTGCTTTTCTTAATCTCAGTGGAGAAATTTACTGATAAACAGCTACCTACGCAGCACGTTCATGTCGTTCCTAAATGAGCTTTTATCTCTCTCCCCTCACCACAAATCAGATTCTTCTGAGGAGTTCCCAGTACATTATCCTTTCCCCTGTGTAATTACCTTAACAAGCTCCAGCTGTTTTTATTATCAGAAGTTTTACTCCCTGATATACAGCTGCCTACCCCTTTCGTAAGTTCAGGTCCTAAATGAGCTTTTTTCTCTGTTCCCTCAACACAATCCAGATTGTTTTGGGGAGTTACCAGTACAGTAACCATACCAGGAAGTACTTAATTTATTAAGCTACTGCTTTTCTTAATCTCAATGGAGATATTTACTGGTACACAGCTACATACGCAGCATGTTCATGTCGTTCCTAAATGAGCTTTTATCTCTCTCCCCTCACCACAAATCAGATTCTTCTGAGGAGTTCCCAGTACATTATCCTTTCCCCTGTGTAATTACCTTAACAAGCTCCAGCTGTTTTTATTCTCAGAAGGTTTACTCCCTGATATACACCTGCCTACCCCCTTCGTAATTGCAGGTCCTAAATGAGCTTTTTTCTCTGTTCCCTCACCACAATCCAGATTCTTTTGGGGAGTTACCAGTACAGTAACCATTCCAGGAAGTACCTAATTTATTAAGCTACTGCTTTTCTTAATCTCAGTGGAGATATTTACTGATAAACAAGTACGTACGCAGCATGTTCATGTCGTTCCTAAATGAGTTTATATCTCTCTCCCCTCACCACAAATCAGATTCTTCTGAGGAGTTCCCAGTACATTATCCTTTCCCCTGTGTAATTACCTTAACATGCTCCAGCTGTTTTTATTCTCAGAAGGTTTACTCCCTGATATACAGCTGCCTACCCCCTTCGTAATTGCAGGTCCTAAATGAGCTTTTTTCTCTGTTCCCTCACCACAATCCAGATTGTTTTGGGGAGTTACCAGTACAGTAACCATACCAGGAAGTACTTAATTTATTAAGCTACTGCTTTTCTTAATCTCAGTGGAGATATTTACTGATAAACAGCTACCTACGCAGCATGTTCATTTCGTTCTTAGATGAGCTTTTATGTCTCTCCCCTCAATACAAATCAGATTCTTCTGAGGAGTTCCCAGTACATTATCCTTTCCCCTGTGTAATTACCTTAACGAGCTCCAGCTGTCTTTATTCTCAGAAGGTTTACTCCCTGATATACTGCTGCCTAGCCCCTTCGTAAGTGCAGTTCTTAAATGAGCTTTTTTTTCTGTTCCCTCACCACAATCCATATTGTTTTGGGGAGTTACCAGTACAGTATCCATTCCAGGAAGTACTTAATTTATTAAGCTACTGCTTTTCTTAATCTCAGTGGAGATATTTACTGATAAACAGCTACCTACGCAGCATGTTCATGTCGTTCCTAAATGAGCTTTTATCTCTCTCCCCTCACCACAAATCAGATTCTTCTGAGGAGTTCCCAGTACATTATCCTTTCCCCTGTGTAATTACCTTAACAAGCTCCAGCTGTTTTTATTCTCAGAAGGTTTACTCACTGATATACAGCTGACTACCCCCTTCGTAAGTGCAGGTCCTAAATGAGCTTTTTTCTCTGTTCCCTCACCAAAATCCAGATTCTTTTGGGGAGTTACCAGTACAGTAACCATACCAGGAAGTACTTAATTTATTAAGCTACTGCTTTTCTTAATCTCAGTGGAGATATTTACTGATAAACAGCTACCTACACAGCATGTTCATGTCGTTCCTAAATGAGGTTTTATCTCTCTCCCGTCACCACAAATCAGATTCTTCTGAGGAGTTCCCAGTACATTATCCTTTCCTCTGTGTAATTACCTTAACATGCTCCAGCTGTGTTTATTCTCAGAAGCGATACTCCCTGATATACAGCTCCCTACCCACTTCTTAAGTGCAGGTCCTAAATGAGCTTTTTTCTCTGTTCCCTCACCACTATCCAGATTCTTTTGGGGAGTCACCAGTACAGTAAACATATCAGGAAGTAGTTAATTTATTAAGCTACTGATTTTCTTAATCTCAGTGGAGATATTTAATGATAAACAGCTACATACGCAGCATTTTCATGTCGTTCCTAAATGAGATTTTATCTCTCTCCCCTCACCACAAATCAGATTCTTCTGAGGAGTTCCCAGTACATTATCCTTTCCCCTGTGTAATTACCTTAACAAGTTCCAGCTGTTTTTATTCTCAGAAGGTTTACTCCCTGATATACAGCTGCCTACCCCCTTCGTAAGTGCAGGTCCTAAATGACCTGTTTTCTCTGTTCCCTCACCACAATCCAGATTCTTTTGGGGAGTTACCAGTACAGTAACCATACCAGGAAGTACTTAATTTACTAAGCTACTGCTTTTCTTAATCTCAGTGGAAATATTTACTGATAAACAGCTACCTACGCAGCATGTAGATGTCGTTCCTAAATGAGCTTTTATCTCTCTCCCCTCACCACAAATCTGAATTCTCTGAGGAGTTCCCAGTACATTATCCTTTCCCCTGTGTAATTACCTTAACAAGCTCCAGCTGTTTTCACTCTCAGAAGGTTTACTCCCTGATATACAGCTGCGTACCCCCTTCGTAAGTGCAGGTCCTAAATGAGCTTTTTTCTCTGTTCCCTCACCACAATCCAGATTCTTTTGGGGAGTTACCAGTACAGTAAACATACCAGGAATTACTTAATTTATTAATCTACTGCTTTTCTTAATCTCAGTGGAGATATTTACTGATAAACAGCTACGTATGCAGCATGTTCATGTCGTTCCTAAATGAGCTTTTTTCTCTGTTCCCTCACCACAATACAGATTCCTTTGGGGAGTTACCAGTAGAGTATCCATACCAGGAATTACTTAATTTATTAAGCTACTGCTTTTCTTAATCTCAGTGGAGATATTTACTGATAAACAGCTACGTATGCAGCATGTTCATGTCGTTCCTAAATGAGATTTTATCTCTCTCCCCTCATCACAAATCAGGTTCTTCTGAGGAGTTCCCAGTACATTATCCTTTCCCCTGTGTAATTACCTTAACAAGCTCCAGCTGTTTTTATTTTCAGAAGGTTTACTCCCTGATATACAACTGCCTACCCCCTTCGTAAGTGCAGTTCCTAAATGAGCTTTTTTCTCTGTTCCCAAACCACAAACCAGATTCTTTTGGGGAGTTACCAGTACAGTAACCATACCAGGAAGTACTTATTTTATTAAGCTACTGCTTTTCTTAATCTCAGTGGAGATATTTACTGATAAACTGCTACCTACGCAGCATGTTCATGTCGTTCTTAAATGAGCTTTTATCTCTCTCCCCTCACCACAAATCAGATTCTTCTGAGGAGTTCCCAGTATATTATCCTTTCCCCTGTGTAATTACCTTAACAAGCTCCAGCGGTTTTTATTCTCAGAAGGTTTACGCCCTGATATACAGCTACCTAACCCCTTCGTAAGTGCAGGTCCTAAATGAGCTTTTTTCTCTCTTCCCTCACCACAATCCAGATTCTATTGGGGAGTTACCAGTACAGTAAGGATATCAGGAAGTACTTAATTTATTAAGCTCCTGCTTTTCTTAATCTCAGTGGAGATATTTACTGATAAACAGCTACCTACGCAGCATGTTCATTTCGTTCTTAAATGAGCTTTCATCTCTCTCCCCTCACCAAAAATCAGATTCTTCTGAGGAGTTCCCAGTACATTATCCTTTCCCCTGTGTAATTACCTTAACAAGCTCCAGCTGTTTTTATTCTCAGAAGGTTTACTCCCTGATATACAGCTGCCTACGCCCTTCGTAAGAGCAGGTCCTAAATGAGCTTTTTTCTCTGTTCCCTCACCACAATCCAGATTCTTTTGGGGAGTTACCACTACAGTAACCATACCAGGAAGTACTTAATTTATTAAGCTACTGCTTTTCTTAATCTCAGTGGAGATATTTACTGATAAACAGCTACCTACGCAGCATGTTCATGTCGTTCCTAAATGAGCTTTTTTCTCTCTCCCCTCACCACAAATCAGATTCTTCTGAGGAGTTCCCAGTACATTATCCTTTCCCCTGTGTAATTACCTTAACAAGCTCCAGCTGTTTTTATTCTCAGAAGGTTTACTCCCTGATATATTGCTGCCTACCCCCTTCGTAAGTGCAGGTCCTAAATGAGCCTTTTTCTCTGTTCCCACACCACAATCCAGATTCTTCTGGGGAGTTACCAGTACAGTAACCATTCCAGGAAGTACCTAATTTATTAAGCTACTGCTTTTCTTAATCTCAGTGGACAAATTTACTGATAAACAGCTACCTACGCAGCACGTTCATGTCGTTCCTAAATGAGCTTTTATCTCTCTCCCCTCACCACAAATCAGATTCTTCTGAGGAGTTCCCAGTACATTATCCTTTCCCCTGTGTAATTACCTTAACAAGCTGCAGCTGTTTTTATTATCAGAAGTTTTACTCCCTGATATACAGCTGCCTACCCCCTTCGTAAGTTCAGGTCCTAAATGAGCTTTTTTCTCTGTTCCCTCAACACAATCCAGATTGCTTTGGGGAGTTACCAGTATAGTAACCATACCAGGAAGTACTTAATTTATTAAGCTACTGCTTTTCTTAATCTCAGTGGAGATATTTACTGGTACACAGCTACATACGCAGCATGTTCATGTCGTTCCTAAATGAGCTTTTATCTCTCTCACCTCACCACAAATCAGATTCTTCTGAGGAGTTCCCAGTACATTATCCTTTCCCCTGTGTAATTACCTTAACAAGCTCCAGCTGTTTTTATTCTCAGAAGGTTTACTCCCTGATATACACCTGCCTACCCCCTTCGTAATTGCAGGTCCTAAATGAGCTTTTTTCTCTGTTCCCTCACCACAATCCAGATTCTTTTGGGGAGTTACCAGTACAGTAACCATTCCAGGAAGTACCTAATTTATTAAGCTACTGCTTTTCTTAATCTCAGTGGAGATATTTACTGATAAACAGGTACGTACGCAGCATGTTCATGTCGTGCCTAAATGAGTTTATATCTCTCTCCCCTCACCACAAATCAGATTCTTCTGAGGAGTTCCCAGTACATTATCCTTTCCCCTGTGTAATTACCTTAACATGCTCCAGCTGTTTTTATTCTCAGAAGGTTTACTCCCTTATATACAGCTGCCTACCCCCTTCGTAAGTGCAGGTCCTAAATGAGCTTTTTTCTCTGTTCCCTCACCACAATCCAGATTGTTTTGGGGAGTTACCAGTACAGTAACCATACCAGGAAGTACTTAATTTATTAAGCTACTGCTTTTCTTAACCTCAGTGGAGATATTTACTGATAAACAGCTACCTAAGCAGCAAGTTCATGTCGTTCTTAGATGAGCTTTTATGTCTCTCCCCTCAATACAAATCAGATTCTTCTGTGGAGTTCCCAGTACATTATCCTTTCCCCTGTGTAATTACCTTAACGAGCTCCAGCTGTCTTTATTCTCAGAAGGTTTACTCCCTGATATACTGCTGCCTAGCCCCTTCGTAAGTGCAGTTCTTAAATGAGCTTTTTTTTCTGTTCCCTCACCACAATCCAGATTCTTTTGGGGAGTTACCAGTACAGTATCCATTCCAGGAGGTACTTAATTTATTAAGCTACTGCTTTTCTTAATCTCAGTGGAGATATTTACTGATAAACAGCTACCTACGCAGCATGTTCATGTCGTTCTTAAATGAGCTTTTATCTCTCTCCCCTCACCACAAATCAGATTCTTCTGAGGAGTTCCCAGTACATTATCCTTTCCCCTGTGTAATTACCTTAACAAGCTGCAGCTGTTTTTATTGTCAGAAGTTTTACTCCCTGATATACAGCTGCCTACCCCCTTCGTAAGTTCAGGTCCTAAATGAGCTTTTTTCTCTGTTCCCTCAACACAATCCAGATTGCTTTGGGGAGTTACCAGTATAGTAACCATACCAGGAAGTACTTAATTTATTAAGCTACTGCTTTTCTTAATCTCAGTGGAGATATTTACTGGTACACAGCTACATACGCAGCATGTTCATGTCGTTCCTAAATGAGCTTTTATCTCTCTCACCTCACCACAAATCAGATTCTTCTGAGGAGTTCCCAGTACATTATCCTTTCCCCTTGTAATTACCTTAACAAGCTCCAGCTGTTTTTATTCTCAGAAGGTTTACTCCCTGATATACACCTGCCTACCCCCTTCGTAATTGCAGGTCCTAAATGAGCTTTTTTCTCTGTTCCCTCACCACAATCCAGATTCTTTTGGGGAGTTACCAGTACAGTAACCATTCCAGGAAGTACCTAATTTATTAAGCTACTGCTTTTCTTAATCTCAGTGGAGATATTTACTGATAAACAGGTACGTACGCAGCATGTTCATGTCGTTCCTAAATGAGTTTATATCTCTCTCCCCTCACCACAAATCAGATTCTTCTGAGGAGTTCCCAGTACATTATCCTTTCCCCTGTGTAATTACCTTAACATGCTCCAGCTGTTTTTATTCTCAGAAGGTTTACTCCCTTATATACAGCTGCCTACCCCCTTCGTAAGTGCAGGTCCTAAATGAGCTTTTTTCTCTGTTCCCTCACCACAATCCAGATTGTTTTGGGGAGTTACCAGTACAGTAACCATACCAGGAAGTACTTAATTTATTAAGCTACTGCTTTTCTTAACCTCAGTGGAGATATTTACTGATAAACAGCTACCTAAGCAGCAAGTTCATGTCGTTCTTAGATGAGCTTTTATGTCTCTCCCCTCAATACAAATCAGATTCTTCTGTGGAGTTCCCAGTACATTATCCTTTCCCCTGTGTAATTACCTTAACGAGCTCCAGCTGTCTTTATTCTCAGAAGGTTTACTCCCTGATATACTGCTGCCTAGCCCCTTCGTAAGTGCAGTTCTTAAATGAGCTTTTTTTTCTGTTCCCTCACCACAATCCAGATTCTTTTGGGGAGTTACCAGTACAGTATCCATTCCAGGAGGTACTTAATTTATTAAGCTACTGCTTTTCTTAATCTCAGTGGAGATATTTACTGATAAACAGCTACCTACGCAGCATGTTCATGTCGTTCTTAAATGAGCTTTTATCTCTCTCCCCTCACCACAAATCAGATTCTTCTGAGGAGGTCCCAGTATTTTATCCTTTCCCCTGTGTAATTACCTTAACGAGCTCCAGCTGTTTTTATTCTCAAAAGCTTTACTCACTGATATACTGCTGCCTACACCCTTCGTAAGTTTAGGGCCTAAATGTGCTTTTTTCTCTGTTCCCTCACCACAATCCTGATTCTTTTGGGGAGTTACCAGTACAGTAACCATTCCAGGAAGTACGTAATTTATTAAGCTACTGCTTTTCTTAATCTCAGTGGAGATATTTACTGATAAACAGCTACGTACGCAGCATGTTCATGTCGTTCCTAAATGAGCTTTTATCTCTCTCCCCTCACCACAAATCAGATTCTTCTGAGGAGTTCCCAGTACATTATCCTTTCCCCTGTGTAATTACCTTAACAAGCTCCAGCTGTTTTTATTCTCAGAAGGTTTACTCACTGATATACAGCTGACTACCCCCTTCGTAAGTGCAGGTCCTAAATGAGCTTTTTTCTCTGTTCCCTCACCAAAATCCAGATTCTTTTGGGGAGTTACCAGTACAGTAACCATACCAGGAAGTACTTAATTTATTAAGCTACTGCTTTTCTTAATCTCAGTGGAGATATTTACTGATAAACAGCTACCTACACAGCATGTTCATGTCGTTCCTAAATGAGGTTTTATCTCTCTCCCGTCACCACGAATCAGATTCTTCTGAGGAGTTCCCAGTACATTATCCTTTCCTCTGTGTAATTACCTTAACATGCTCCAGCTGTGTTTATTCTCAGAAGCGATACTCCCTGATATACAGCTCCCTACCCACTTCTTAAGTGCAGGTCCTAAATGAGCTTTTTTCTCTGTTCCCTCACCACTATCCAGATTCTTTTGGGGAGTCACCAGTACAGTAAACATATCAGGAAGTAGTTAATTTATTAAGCTACTGATTTTCTTAATCTCAGTGGAGATATTTAATGATAAACAGCTACATACGCAGCATTTTCATGTCGTTCCTAAATGAGATTTTATCTCTCTCCCCTCACCACAAATCAGATTCTTCTGAGGAGTTCCCAGTACATTATCCTTTCCCCTGTGTAATTACCTTAACAAGTTCCAGCTGTTTTTATTCTCAGAAGGTTTACTCCCTGATATACAGCTGCCTACCCCCTTCGTAAGTGCAGGTCCTAAATGACCTTTTTTCTCTGTTCCCTCACCACAATCCAGATTCTTTTGGGGAGTTACCAGTACAGTAACCATACCAGGAAGTACTTAATTTACTAAGCTACTGCTTTTCTTAATCTCAGTGGAAATATTTACTGATAAACAGCTACCTACGCAGCATGTAGATGTCGATCCTAAATGAGCTTTTATCTCTCTCCCCTCACCACAAATCTGAATTCTCTGAGGAGTTCCCAGTACATTATCCTTTCCCCTGTGTAATTACCTTAACAAGCTCCAGCTGTTTTCACTCTCAGAAGGTTTACTCCCTGATATACAGCTGCGTACCCCCTTCGTAAGTGCAGGTCCTAAATGAGCTTTTTTCTCTGTTCCCTCACCACAATCCAGATTCTTTTGGGGAGTTACCAGTACAGTAAACATACCAGGAATTACTTAATTTATTAATCTACTGCTTTTCTTAATCTCAGTGGAGATATTTACTGATAAACAGCTACGTATGCAGCATGTTCATGTCGTTCCTAAATGAGCTTTTTTCTCTGTTCCCTCACCACAATACAGATTCCTTTGGGGAGTTACCAGTAGAGTATCCATACCAGGAATTACTTAATTTATTAAGCTACTGCTTTTCTTAATCTCAGTGGAGATATTTACTGATAAACAGCTACGTATGCAGCATGTTCATGTCGTTCCTTAATGAGCTTTTATCTCTCTCCCCTCATCACAAATCAGGTTCTTCTGAGGAGTTCCCAGTACATTATCCTTTCCCCTGTGTAATTACCTTAACAAGCTCCAGCTGTTTTTATTTTCAGAAGGTTTACTCCCTGACATACAACTGCCTACCCCCTTCGTAAGTGCAGTTCCTAAATGAGCTTTTTTCTCTGTTCCCATACCACAAACCAGATTCTTTTGGGGAGTTACCAGTACAGTAACCATACCAGGAAGTACTTATTTTATTAAGCTACTGCTTTTCTTAATCTCAGTGGAGATATTTACTGATAAACTGCTACCTACGCAGCATGTTCATGTCGTTCTTAAATGAGCTTTTATCTCTCTCCCCTCACCACAAATCAGATTCTTCTGAGGAGTTCCCAGTATATTATCCTTTCCCCTGTGTAATTACCTTAACAAGCTCCAGCGGTTTTTATTCTCAGAAGGTTTACGCCCTGATATACAGCTACCTAACCCCTTCGTAAGTGCAGGTCCTAAATGAGCTTTTTTCTCTCTTCCCTCACCACAATCCAGATTCTATTGGGGAGTTACCAGTACAGTAAGGATATCAGGAAGTACTTAATTTATTAAGCTCCTGCTTTTCTTAATCTCAGTGGAGATATTTACTGATAAACAGCTACCTACGCAGCATGTTCATTTCGTTCTTAAATGAGCTTTCATCTCTCTCCCCTCACCAAAAATCAGATTCTTCTGAGGAGTTCCCAGTACATTATCCTTTCCCCTGTGTAATTACCTTAACAAGCTCCAGCTGTTTTTATTCTCAGAAGGTTTACTCCCTGATATACAGCTGCCTACGCCCTTCGTAAGAGCAGGTCCTAAATGAGCTTTTTTCTCTGTTCCCTCACCACAATCCAGATTCTTTTGGGGAGTTACCACTACAGTAACCATACCAGGAAGTACTTAATTTATTAAGCTACTGCTTTTCTTAATCTCAGTGGAGATATTTACTGATAAACAGCTACCTACGCAGCATGTTCATGTCGTTCCTAAATGAGCTTTTTTCTCTCTCCCCTCACCACAAATCAGATTCTTCTGAGGAGTTCCCAGTACATTATCCTTTCCCCTGTGTAATTACCTTAACAAGCTCCAGCTGTTTTTATTCTCAGAAGGTTTACTCCCTGATATACAGCTGCCTACCCCCTTCGTAAGTGCAGGTCCTAAATGAGCCTTTTTCTCTGTTCCCACACCACAATCCAGATTCTTCTGGGGAGTTACCAGTACAGTAACCATTCCAGGAAGTACCTAATTTATTAAGCTACTGCTTTTCTTAATCTCAGTGGAGAAATTTACTGATAAACAGCTACCTACGCAGCACGTTCATGTCGTTCCTAAATGAGCTTTTATCTCTCTCCCCTAACCACAAATCAGATTCTTCTGAGGAGTTCCCAGTACATTATCCTTTCCCCTGTGTAATTACCTTAACAAGCTGCAGCTGTTTTTATTATCAGAAGTTTTACTCCCTGATATACAGCTGCCTACCCCCTTCGTAAGTTCAGGTCCTAAATGAGCTTTTTTCTCTGTTCCCTCAACACAATCCAGATTGCTTTGGGGAGTTACCAGTATAGTAACCATACCAGGAAGTACTTAATTTATTAAGCTACTGCTTTTCTTAATCTCAGTGGAGATATTTACTGGTACACAGCTACATACGCAGCATGTTCATGTCGTTCCTAAATGAGCTTTTATCTCTCTCACCTCACCACAAATCAGATTCTTCTGAGGAGTTCCCAGTACATTATCCTTTCCCCTGTGTAATTACCTTAACAAGCTCCAGCTGTTTTTATTCTCAGAAGGTTTACTCCCTGATATACACCTGCCTACCCCCTTCGTAATTGCAGGTCCTAAATGAGCTTTTTTCTCTGTTCCCTCACCACAATCCAGATTCTTTTGGGAAGTTACCAGTACAGTAACCATTCCAGGAAGTACCTAATTTATTAAGCTACTGCTTTTCTTAATCTCAGTGGAGATATTTACTGATAAACAGGTACGTACGCAGCATGTTCATGTCGTTCCTAAATGAGTTTATATCTCTCTCCCCTCACCACAAATCAGATTCTTCTGAGGAGTTCCCAGTACATTATCCTTTCCCCTGTGTAATTACCTTAACATGCTCCAGCTGTTTTTATTCTCAGAAGGTTTACTCCCTTATATACAGCTGCCTACCCCCTTCGTAAGTGCAGGTCCTAAATGAGCTTTTTTCTCTGTTCCCTCACCACAATCCAGATTGTTTTGGGGAGTTACCAGTACAGTAACCATACCAGGAAGTACTTAATTTATTAAGCTACTGCTTTTCTTAATCTCAGTGGAGATATTTACTGATAAACAGCTACCTAAGCAGCAAGTTCATGTCGTTCTTAGATGAGCTTTTATGTCTCTCCCCTCAATACAAATCAGATTCTTCTGTGGAGTTCCCAGTACATTATCCTTTCCCCTGTGTAATTACCTTAACGAGCTCCAGCTGTCTTTATTCTCAGAAGGTTTACTCCCTGATATACTGCTGCCTAGCCCCTTCGTAAGTGCAGTTCTTAAATGAGCTTTTTTTTCTGTTCCCTCACCACAATCCAGATTCTTTTGGGGAGTTACCAGTACAGTATCCATTCCAGGAGGTACTTAATTTATTAAGCTACTGCTTTTCTTAATCTCAGTGGAGATATTTACTGATAAACAGCTACCTACGCAGCATGTTCATGTCGTTCTTAAATGAGCTTTTATCTCTCTCCCCTCACCACAAATCAGATTCTTCTGAGGAGGTCCCAGTATTTTATCCTTTCCCCTGTGTAATTACCTTAACGAGCTCCAGCTGTTTTTATTCTCAAAAGCTTTACTCACTGATATACTGCTGCCTACACCCTTCGTAAGTTTAGGGCCTAAATGTGCTTTTTTCTCTGTTCCCTCACCACAATCCTGATTCTTTTGGGGAGTTACCAGTACAGTAACCATTCCAGGAAGTACGTAATTTATTAAGCTACTGCTTTTCTTAATCTCAGTGGAGATATTTACTGATAAACAGCTACGTACGCAGCATGTTCATGTCGTTCCTAAATGAGCTTTTATCTCTCTCCCCTCACCACAAATCAGATTCTTCTGAGGAGTTCCCAGTACATTATCCTTTCCCCTGTGTAATTACCTTAACAAGCTCCAGCTGTTTTTATTCTCAGAAGGTTTACTCACTGATATACAGCTGCCTACACCCTTCGTATGTGCAGGTCCAAAATGAGCTTTTTTCTCTGTTCCCTCTCCACAATCCAGATTCTTTTGGGGAGATACCAGTACAGTAACCATACCAGGAAGTACTTAATTTATTAAGCTACTGCTTTTCTTAATCTCAGTGGAGATATTTACTGATAAACAGCTACCTACGCAGCATGTTCCTGTCGTTCCTAAATGAGCTTTTATCTCTCTCCCCTCACCACAAATCAGATTCTTCTGAGGAGTTCCCAGTACATTATCCTTTCCCCTGTGTAATTACCTTAACAAGCTCCAGTTGTTTTTATTCTCAGAAGGTTTACTCACTGATATACAGCTGCCTACACCCTTCGTATGTGCAGGTCCTAAATGAGCTTTGTTCTCTGTTCCCTCACCACAATCCAGATTCTTTTGGGGAGTTACCAGTACAGTAACCATACCAGGAAGTACTTAATTTATTAAGCTACTGCTTTTCTTAATCTCAGTGGAGATATTAACTGATAAACAGCTACCTACGCAGCATGTTCATGTCGTTCTTAAATGAGCTTTTATCTCTCTCCCCTCACCACAAATCAGATTCATCTGAGGAGTTCCCAGTACATTATCCTTTCCCCTGTGTAATTACCTTAACAAGCTAAAGCTGTTTTTATTCTCAGAAGGTTTACTCCCTGATATACTGCTGCCTACCCCCTTCGTAAGTGCAGGTCCTAAATGAGCTTTTTTCTCGGCTCCCTCACCACAATCCAGATTCTTTTGGGGAGTTACCAGTACAGTAACCATTCCAGGAATTACTTAATTTATTAAGCTACTGCTTTTCTTAATCTCAATGGAGATATTTACTGATAAACAGCTACCTATGCAGCATGTTCATGTCGTTCCTAAATGAGCTTTTATCTCTCTCCCCTCACCACAAATCAGATTCTTCTGAGGAGTTCCCAGTACATTATCCTTTCCTCTGTGTAATTACCTTAACAAACTCCAGCTGTTTTTATTCTCAGAAGCGATACTCCCTGATATACAGCTGTCCACCCCCTTCGTAAGTGCAGGTCCTAAATGAGCTTTTTTCTCTGTTCCCTCACCACAATCCAGATTCTTTTGGGGAGTTACCAGTACAGTAACCACACCAGGAAGTACTTAATTTATTAAGCTACTCCTTTTCTTAATCTCAGTGGAGATATTTACTGATAAACTGCTACCTACACAGCATGTTCACGTCGTTCCTAAATGAGCTTTTATCTCTCTCCCCTCATCACGAATCAGATTGTTCTGAGGAGTTCCCAGTATATTATCCTTTGCCCTGTGTAATTACCTTAACAAGCTCTAGCTGTTTTTATTCTCAGAAGGTTTACTCCCTGATATACTACTGCCTACCCCCTTCGTAAGTGCAGGTCTTAATGAGCTTTTTTCTCTGTTCCCTCACCACAATCCAGATTCTTTTGGGGAGTTACCAGTACAGTAACCATACCCGGAAGTACTTAATTTATTAAGCTACTGCTTTTCTTAATCTCAGTGGAGATATTTACTGATAAACAGCTACCTACGCAGCATGTTCATGTCGTTCCTAAATGAGGTTTTATCTCTCTCCCGTCACCACAAATCAGATTCTTCTGAGGAGTTCCCAGTACATTATCATTTCCCCTGTGTAATTACCTTAACATGCTCCAGCTGTGTTTATTCTCAGAAGCGATACTCCCTTATAAACAGCTCCCTACCCCCTTCTTAAGTGCAGGTCCTAAATGAGCTTTTTTCTCTGTTCCCTCACCACTATCCAGATTCTTTTGGGGAGTCACCAGTACAGTAAACATATCAGGAAGTACTTAATTTATTAAGCTACTGATTTTCTTAAGCTCAGTGGAGATATTTACTGATAAACAGCTACATACGCAGCATGTTCATGTCGTTCCTAAATGAGATTTTATCTCTCTCCCCTCACCACAAATCAGATTCTTCTGAGGAGTTCCCAGTACAATATCCTTTCCCCTGTGTAATTACCTTAACAAGGTCCAGCTGTTTTTATTCTCAGAAGGTTTACTCCCTGATATACAGCTGCCTACCCCCTTCGTAAGTGCAGGTCCTAAATGACCTTTTTTCTCTGTTCCCTCACCACAATCCAGATTCTTTTGGGGAGTTACCAGTACAGTAACCATACCAGGAAGTACTTAATTTACTAAGCTACTGCATTTCTTAATCTCAGTGGAGATATTTACTGATAAACAGCTACCTACGCAGCATGTAGATGTCGTTCCTAAATGAGCTTTTATCTCTCTCCCCTCACCACAAATCAGAATTCTCTGAGGAGTTCCCAGTACATTATCCTTTCCCCCGTGTAATTACCTTAACAAGCTCCAGCTGTTTTCATTCTCAGAAGGTTTACTCCCTGATATACAGCTGCCTACCCCCTTCGTAAGTGCAGGTCCTAAATGAGCTTTTTTCTCTGTTCCCTCACCACAATCCAGATTCTTTTGGGGAGTTACCAGTACAGTAACCATACCAGGAATTACTTAATTTATTAAGCTACTGCTTTTCTTAATCTCAGTGGAGATATTTACTGATAAACAGCTACTTATGCAGCATGTTCATGTCGTTCCTAAATGAGCTTTTTTCTCTGTTCCCTCACCACAATACAGATTCCTTTGGGGAGTTACCAGTACAGTATCCATACCAGGAATTACTTAATTTATTAAGCTACTGCTTTTCTTAATCTCAGTGGAGATATTTACTGATAAACAGCTACGTATGCAGCATGTTCATGTCGTTCCTAAATGAGCTTTTATCTCTCTCCCCTCATCACATATCAGGTTCTTCTGAGGAGTTCCCAGTACATTATCCTTTCCCCTGTGTAATTACCTTAACAAGCTCCAGCTGTTTTTATTTTCAGAAGGTTTACTCCCTGATATACAACTGCCTACCCCCTTCGTAAGTGCAGTTCCTAAATGAGCTTTTTTCTCTGTTCCCAAACCACAAACCAGATTCTTTTGGGGATTTACCAGTACAGTAACCATACCAGGAAGTACTTAATTTATTAAGCTACTGCTTTTCTTAATCTCAGTGGAGATATTTACTGATAAACAGCTACCTACGCAGCATGTTCATGTCGTTCCTAAATGAGCTTTTTTCTCTGTTCCCTCACCACAATCCAGGTTCTTTTGGGGAGTTACCAGTACAGTAACCATACCAGGAAGTACTTAATTTATTAAGCTACTGCTTTTCTTAATCTCAGTGGAGATATTTACTGATAAACTGCTACCTACGCAGCATGTTCATGTCCTTCTTAAATGAGCTTTTTCGCTCTCCCCTCACCACAAATCAGATTCTTCTGAGGAGTTCCCAGTACATTACCCTTTCCCCTGTGTAATTACCTTAGCAAGCTCCAGCTGTTTTTATTCTCAGACGGTTTACTCCCTGATATACAGCTGCATACCCCCTTCGTAAGTGCAGGTCGTAAATGAGCTTTTTTCTCTGTTCCCTCACCACAATGCAGATTCTTTTGGGGAGTAACCAGTACAGTAACCATCCCAGGAACTACTTAATTTATTAATCTACTGCTTTTCTTAATATCAGTGGAGATATTTACTGATAAACAGCTACCTATGCAGCCTGTTCCTGTCGTTCGTAAATGAGCTTTTATCTCTCTTCCCTCACCACAAATCAGATTTTTCTGAGGAGTTCCCAGTACATTATCCTTTCCCCTGTGTAATTACCTTAACAAGCTCCAGCTGTTTTTATTCTCAGAAGGTTTACTCCCTGATATACAGTTGCCTACCCCCTACGTAAGTGCAGGTCTTAAAGGAGCTTTTTTCTCTGTTCCCTCACCACAATCCAGATTATTTTGGGGAGTTACCAGTACAGTAACCACACGAGGAAGTACTTAATTTATTAAGCTACTGCTTTTGTAAATCTCAGTGGATATATTTACTGATAAACTGCTACTTATGCAGCATTTTCATGTCGTTCCAAAATGAGCTTAATCTCCCTCCCCTCACCACCAATCAGATTCTTCTGAGGACTTCCCAGTACATTATCCTTTCCCCAGTGTAATTACCTTAACGAGCTCCAGCTGTTTTTATTCTCAGAAGGTTTAATCCCTTATATACAGCTGCCTACCCCCTTGGTAAGTGCAGGTCCTAAATGAGCTTTTTTCGCTGTTCAATCACCACAATCCAGATTCTTTTGGGGAGTTACCAGTACAGTAACGATACCAGGAAGTACTTAATTTATTAAGCTACTGCTTTTCTTAATATCAGTGGAGATATTTACTGATAAACAGATACCTATGCAGCATGTTCCTGTCGTTCCTAAATGAGCTTTTATCTCTCTCCCATCACCACAAATCAGATTCTTCTGAGGAGTTCCCAGTACATTATCCTTTCCCCTGTGTAATTACCTTAACAAGCTCCAGCTGTTTTAATTGTCAGAAGGTTTACTCCCTGATATACAGCTGCCTACCGCCTTCGTAAGTGCAGGTCCTAAAGGAGCTTTTTTCTCTGTTCCCTCACCACAATCCAGATTCTTTTGGGGAGTTACCAGTACAGTAACCATAACAGGAAGTACTTAATTTATTAAGCTACTGCTTTTCTTAATCTCAGTGGAGATATTTACTGATAAACAGCTACCTACGCAGCATGTACATGTCGTTCCTAAATGAGCTTTTATCTCTCTCCCCTCACCACAAATCAGATTCTTCTGAGGAGTTCCCAGTACATTATCCTTTCCCCTGTGTAATTACCTTAAAAGATCCAGCTGTTTTTATTCTCAGAATGTTTACTCCCTGATTTACAGCTCCCTACCCCCTTCGCAAGTGCAGGTCCTAAATGAGCTTTTTACTCTGTTCCCTCACCACAATCCAGATTCTTTTGCGGAGTTACCAGTACAGTAACCATACCAGGAAGTACTTAATTTATTAAGCTACTGCTTTTCTTAATCTCAGTGGAGATATTTACTGATAAACAGCTACCTATGCAGCATTTTCATGTCGTTCCTAAATGAGCTTTTATCTCTCTCCCCTCACCACAAATCTGATTCTTCTCAGGAGTTCCCAGTACATTATCCTGTCCCCTGTGTAATTACCATTAACAAGCTCCAGCTGTTTTTATTCTCTGAAGGGATAATCCCTGATATTCAGCTGCCTAACCCCTTCGTAAGTGCAGGTCCTAAATGAGCTTTTTTCTCTGTTCCCTCACCACAATCCAGATTCTTTTGGGGAGTTACCAGTACAGTACCCATACCAGGAAGTACTTAATTTATTAAGCTACTGCTTTTCTTAATCTCAGTGGAGATATTTACTGATAAACAGCTACCTACGCAGCATGTTCATGTCGTTCCTAAATAAGCTTTTATCTCTCTCCCCTTACCACAAATCAGATTCTACTGAGGATTTCCCAGTACGTTATCCTTTCCCCTGTGTAATTTCCTTAACAAGCTCCAGCTGCTTTTATTCTCATAAGGGGTACTCCCTGATATACACCTGCCTACCCCCTTCGTAAGGGCAGGTCCTAAATGAGCTTTTTTCTCTGTTCCCTCACCACAATCCAGATTCTTTTGGGGAGTTACCAATACAGTAACCATACCAGGAAGTACTTAATTTATTAAGCTATTGCTTTTCTTAATCTCAGTGGAGATATTTACTAATAAACAGCTACCTATGCAGCATGTTCATGTCGTACCTAAATGAGCTTTATCTCTCTCCCCTCACCACAAATCAGAATCTTCTGAGGAGTTCCCAGTACAATATCCTTCCCCCGTATAATTACCTTAACAAG
>NW_025956650.1:0-44953 GCF_023159225.1 Perognathus longimembris pacificus
TTAAATGGATTCCTAGTAATGTCTCAAGATGAAAACAATAATTAAATCATACATTAATATTCACATATATGGAAGTTCAGTACTTAAAAAGCAAATGTAAACACATTGTTCTAAAGATCAATATAGCCACAGTTGAATGCACATATGCTTACTTGCAGTTCTAGAACTCACAAGAATTAGGCACCCTGGGCCACCCTACCATGTACAGTTAAATGCACTTTCACAAATCAATCCAGAAAATAATAGTAACTACAAAAGAATGATAAACCACAGCAAAAGCATTGCTAATTTCAGTGGCTTTCTGGTGTCACCCAGTGGAAAATGAGGGCATAACTTCCTAGCAATAGCTTAGCACTCTAGGAAACAAACACTGCCACTGCAATCTTGTGGACATGAGCAGGAGTCTGCTCTGGAGCCATTCCCTGTCAACTCTTCCTCTGTTGTGTGTTTTGAGCTTTATAGCTGTTATTTCAGTTATTTTGCCAGGCAGTCTTACACTGGTAAGCTGGTAGATCAGAACTGGGATGAAAAACCCAGCAAGAGGTAGGCCTGCCCCACTGCAGATCTGTAGCTTAGCTGGATGTAGGAGTTTCTAAAAGATAAAATAAAATAAAAAGCAGAGAGTAGCTCCTAGTGAGCCAAAAACGCACCTGTGCAAACAGACTGGGAGAAAGCATGGTTCCCAGACAGACTGACTAGCAACCCCCAGTTACAGAGAACACCCAACTCCTACCTGAAAACCACAGGAACCAAACAGTGCTTTGCATAAACTAGCTTGGACGGAGGGTTACAGCAGACCCACCACCTGCAAACAATAAGACACTTAATCCAGCAAAGCCACAGATAAACTGACTAACCCAAGGAAACCAGGGGATTCATTAAAACTGGAAAGAGGTCAAGAGAGAAACAAGATCACCCAAAAAGAAAGACTTCTTATAACCTCAATTTTTGTCTATTTTTCATCATTTTTTATTTCTTTCTATATTGAATTTTTAATCATTTATTTTTATTTTATTTTATTTTATTTTTGGCCAGTCCTGGGCCTTGGACTCAGGGCCTGAGCATTGTCCCTGGCTTCTTCCCGCTCAAGGCTAGCACTCTGCCACTTGAGCCACAGCGCTGCTTCTGGCCGTTTTCTGTATATGTGGTGCCGGGGAATCGAACCTAGGGCCTCGTGTATCCGAGGCAGGCACTCTTGCTACTAGGCTATATCCCCAGCCCCTTAATCATTTATTTTTTTAACTTGGTTCTCACATCCCAACTTTTCTTCTTTCTTTTTCTTGTTTCCTCTTATATTTTCAAGTTTTATTCTTTTTGTCATATCATTTTATTTTTAATTCAGATATTTTATTTTTTTAAATTCTACTTTTTCTTCCTCATCCTTAGTTACATGGACAACAGTACTAATTGGCTTCCATTCCTATCAGATACTGACCAAATTCACCCTCTGCATACCAGAAACCTCTGCCTCTCACCCTTAGGACACTCAAATTTAGTAGTATTCTTCTATAGCTACCTAGTTCTTCATTTGTTTGTCTTTGTGTTTATAAATTTTTTACTGCCGGGTTGACTGTAACCTTTTTGTTTTTACTGTTGCTTTCTGGCTGCTTTAATTTTTTGTTTACTGTTGTTTTTTTCTATTTTACTCTTTTCCACTTTTTCATCGCACTTCATTTAAATCTAAATCCTTCTGTTCCTTTTACTCCCTTCATTGTGCTGCTCTTAACTTCTCATCCTAAAGTTACTTCTAGGACCTTCATAGTCCATTGTTCAATTTGAGTGAGACAAAAGGCTTTAGAACAATCCTATCAATTCAGATAGAATATAAGAAAATAAGAAAAGACTTCTGGCTGGGGATATGGCCTAGTGGCAAGAGTGCTTGCCTCGTGTACATGAGGCCCTGGGTTTGATTCCCCAGCACCACATATACAGAAAATGGCCAGAAGTGGCGCTGTGGCTCAAGTGACAGAGTGCTAGCCTTGAGCAAGAAGAAGCCAGGGACAGTGCTCAGACCCTGAGTCCAAGCCCCAGGACTGGCCAAAAAAAAAAAAAAGACTTCTTCATGGTTATAACTCTATATAATCCAACTGCTTAATAAAGAAATAAGGATTGGTTTTTATGCTAAAATAGTTGTCTGCATGGACAATACATCTGTTTCTACATACAGAAAAGGAGTGAGGGAATTTGCCTATCTGTGATTGTTTACCTCTAAGATCTATACAATAGGGTCTGATTATGTTTCATTCAGGTCTTAAATCATGTTCTGGTGTGCTTTGGGATTTGCTTTCCTACCCAAATGGGCAGAAGAAACACAAGAAAAATGGCCATCTATCAGGGAATCTCAACCCACCACTCAAAATAAGAGGAAACAGAGCAGTCAATCAAATACCTAGAGACCTCAAGATGCTCTACAAATTCTGCTATAAAAATGATAAATGAAAAGTATGAATTGCTTCAGACAAGTATTCTAGAGCATGAGGAGGCAAACCAAAGAGCAGGAGGAGACTAACCAAAGATTAATATGTAAATGAGGTGAAGCCAAGCAAAAATTAATAGAGGAACTCATGTCTTCCACAAACAGAAAGCTAAACCAACTCCAACAGAAGGAAAAGGATTCCTATGAAAGGAGAGCCATTCAGCTAAAGGAATGAGAGGCAGAGCTCAACCAAGTTAATGAAGAAGACCATATAGGATGTAAAAAGACAAACCACAGCAGAGTGCTGAAAGCCATGAAGAATGTCCAGTCAGATGGAAGGGAGATGAAAAACATAGAAGACAGCCTATAGAGCAGAATGGATGATGCGGAGGATCCAAACTCAGGTTTTTAGGACAATGTAGATTTTATGGAGAAAAAACAAAAAGTAATGCAAACAAAAAAGCAAGACAGACTGCTTCAGGAACTCCAATATGCAACCAAGAAGCCCAATTTGAGGCTCCCCTGCATCCTTTCAAAGAGCTCCTGCATAGGAAACTATTTGAAACTTCTGCATATTGAACCATTTGTTTCCCAAGAACCAGATGCTAGTGCCTGGCAGCAAAGCAGTCTTAGGACTACCTGCAGAGTCAACCAATACAGTTAGCAGGTGCTGATCAGCTACTTAAACCATGATGCTTTTCCCTCACTAAAGGGGCCTCTGAGGAAAGCAAAGCCAACAATGGTGCAGAAATGTCTACATATACATACACACATGCAAAGTACTAAGAACACCTAGGACTTCACAAGTACTGTATGTAAGTCTGGGTGCCATTCACCCTGAATTCGTTCAACTATATTGAGCATTTCACTTAATAATTGTTGCTGACCCTGAGGTGCCAGGAGCTGGCAAGATGTGAGCAAAGGCTCTACCTCCATTGTCTCCAACCCTCAGGGCTGCATATGTTCACCCTTTTGTCTTGGGGAAGGAATTCTTTCAGCTTCTGGGCCTGGGGGCTTATCTGGGGAGGCACGGAAGACAAGCATTGATTGAAATAGCATGAGGAAGGAAGCCTCCTGTCTGCACGTTTCCCAGCAGTGGGTCCTAGGACAGCATTATGCAAACTTATGACAAATATAGAAGGTGTATATAAATGAAGGGTTTTGCTGAAATAAACAGAGTCATGCCATCAGCCTCTCTCTGTCTCCTTCATCATCAATCCCCTTGCCACTTGTAATCCCTGTTTATGCTGCAGCTGGCCCATGGCAACTGGTGCTCGGGCACTTGAGGATATCATTGGAAGGATTTCTCGTGCATAGAAGTAAGCAGGTAAGGGGACCAAGAAGTGCCATAGCTGGGGGGGGGGGCAGGAAGGAAATAGAAACAGAAAAGGAATAAGCAAAAGGAAAAAGAACGGAGACATAAAATGGGGCAAAACAGTAAGAGAGGCGAGTGTTTGTGATGGCACTCAGGGCCCTTCTGAGGAAAAAGTGCTGTAAGATTAGTTCAAAGGGGCTAGAGGAATTTTTTGAGGTTGTACAGAATCTCTGCTCCTAATCTCTGCCCCTGGTTCCCCAATGAGGGAACAGTGGACTTGGGATATGGCAAAAGTTAAGCTAAGAATTAAAAATCAGATGAAAATTAGAAGAAAACAAGCTATTCCCCGTAAGACATTTTCTGTTTGGAACATGATTAGAGAGAGTCTGCATACTGCTCAACAGATTGAAATTTCTGAGGAGAAAAATAAAGAAACCCTCCTTTGAGTATCAAAGGAGGAGGGAGAGGGCTGTTCATCAGTGTGATAGTGTTAGAAGTATAGAAATTCTGTGTCAGTCTGTTTTGCTCGCGAACAGGACCCCCAAAAAGACCACCAGAGACCAAGACCGATGTAAACAGCAAAGAGGTGTTTATTGCGAGCTAGCTTGGACCTCTGCACACACAGCAGCAGCTGGTCACGCTGAGAGGCCCCAAACCAAGGTCTAGTAGTGTTTTTATATCATGAAACAAACAACTCTTAAGCAATCTGGGGAAACTTCCACACAGTCAGGCATATGTTTGATTAACAATTAACAATCACATCATTACACTAAGCAAGCAGAGGGAAATAGGCTAACCTTATCTATAGTTAACTTTTTTACCAGAGAGCTATAGTTTAATTTTGTTAGCAGAAGGCTAAACTACATCCCTTCCTCTTGTCCCTTGTCTTTCTCACTCTCGGTTTATATTTAACACAGACCTTCAGCAGTTTTTCTCAAAAAATGTTTGTGCAGGCTTTAAGATGGAGTCACTTAGGTCTTTTGTGTCTTTTCAAGTTTTTGACACTCTCTGTAACAAAGACAAAGACCCTCCAGGGCACCAACCCTTCCCCATGCCCAGCCCTGTGAGAGCCACCTTCCCTGTGATAAAGGGGGAAGGTAACTACCACCCACTCTTAACTCAGACTCCTCCATCTATGTCTACAGTTCAAAAGCCTGTATTGACTGCAAAGGAGCAGGGGGAGGATTATGGGATTTCTAACTTTTTCCTGTCTTACATGACGAAGGCAACCTGTAGTATGGTATGCCAAGTTTTAAGGAATTGAAAGAAATTAAGAGTTCCACTGCTCAATCTGGGAAAACTGCTCCTTTTAAATTATCCCTGATTGATAGTTGGCATGACAGGCATTATGCTCAGTGATTGGAAAACAATTGCTCAGGCTTGCCTCAGTGGGGGAGATTATTTGTTATGGAAGGCAGAATGGATAGAAAGGTCTGATCAGGTGGCAAAATACAATAACCGCACCAACATCCCTGTATCCTATTACATGGTGGTGGGTGCAGGTAAATATTCTGATGTTCAACAACAAATTAATTGCCCAGAAATTGCTTATGGACAAATTAATAAATGTGTGACTAAAGCCAAGAGGAAGGTTCCCACTTCTGGGGCAAGGACAGAGAAGTTATCTAAGACCAGACAGGGGCTAAATGATAGTTTTCAAGCCTTTGCCTCATGGGACAGTAGGGTTGTTGTTGAGCAGGTCCAGCTGGACTATGAAAGAATTGATTATTTATCCAGGTGTTATTGATAATGATTACACAGGAGAAATTAAAAATTATGGCTGGACTGGAAAGAGGAACCTTGCTTGTTCCTGGGCATACTCCTGTTGCTCAATTAATTTTACTTCCTTTAGCTCCTCTTTTAATGACTTTCTCCCACCTAACTGGGGAAATACAGGCTTTGGCTCCACAAATAAGGCCTTTTGGCTTCAGAGAATTGGACAAAGTTGACCCAAGGTAGAACTTTACATAGGAGGGAAGCATTTTACAGGCCTATTTGATACCCGAGCTGATGTTTCTTTTATATCTGGCCTATACTGAACCCCTTCTGGCCAAAAGAGGATAGCCTCACCCTGCTGCAGGGTATAAGCATGCCCAAAGTTACTTTAAAAAGTTCTGCCACACTACGGTGGCTAAACAAGGAGGGGCATTCAGGCATTTTTCAACCCTTTGTTTTGCCTGATCTCCCAGTAAATCTATAGGATGGTGATGTGGTATCCTAGATGGGTGCTTACATCCACCGTGCCAGCCCAGTTGTTACTCATCAAATGCTTAATCAAGGATAAGATGGGATATCAGGTCTGGGACCTCAAGGGAAAGGAAGGTTGGAAACTTACCAACCTGTTTCAAATCCAAACAGACAAGGCTTGGGTTTTCAACAGTGCCACTGATAACAGCAGCTTTACGTGCAAAACCTATAGTAGGATAACCTCAACACCTGTATGGGTAGATCAGTGGCCCTTACCTAAAGAAAAAACTTGAAGCTGCCAAGGCTCTAGTTCATAAGCAATTGTTGCAAGGCCATATTAAGCCTACTACTATTTCTTGGAACAGCCCTATATTTGTTGTTAAAAAGAAATCAGGAAAATAGAGTCTTCTCCAGGACTTGAGGGAGATTAATAACGCTATGTTTTCTATGGGAACTTTACAACCTGAATTGCCCTCACCTACAGCTATTCCCTTATCTATTTCCCTACTGGTATTAGATTTAAAAAGATTGTTGTTGTTTTTTACCATATCTCTGTGTCCAGGGGATGGAGAAAAATTTGCCTTTTCTGATTCTATTATTAATACGATTCAGCCCTATGACATCCTGATGACAGCCCGAAGGAAGAGCAAAGTCTGCTCCTGAAACTATCTGGAGTAATCGATTTCCAAAATACCCCTAAGTGACCAGCTTTGATCAAAAGACTGCGGTGACACCATTGGGCCCTGGGTTCAAGCCCCAGGACAGATGCAGGATAGAGAAAAATGGCAGGAAAAGAAAAAGTGAGAGGAGGAGGGAAGGGGAAGAAAGAGCCGGCAAGAGATGTGGGAGCCCTGACCCTGGGGAGAAACCTGGAGCAGTCTACAATTTGGATTTTACTTAATAGTGCAGATACACTGTTACTTTCTTAGTTGGGTGACTAGATCCTGGTTGTATAACTTCACATTTTCAGAAGCTTAATGAAGGGCCTAACTCAGCATCATTGATACTTAGGGTAAAGCCTTGTGTGTTAAAGGCACCTATTATCTTGTGACATATAGACTCATTTCAGATCTCAAGTACAGGCCTAGGGAATCTCTCTCCCTCTCTTGCCCTCTTTCTCCCTCTCTCCCCCTCTCTGCCACTCTCTCCCCGTCTCCCCGCTCTCTCCTTTTCTCTTCCTCTCTCCCATTATGCTTCTCTCTTCCTCTCTCCCCCTCTCCCCCTCTCTCCCCCTCTCTTCCCCCTCTCTTTCCCTCTCTCCCTTTCTCCCTCTCTCTCCCTCTCCTCTCTCTCGCTCTCTCCCTCTCCCCCTCTCTCTCCCTCTCCCTCTCCCCCTCCCTGTTCCCTCCCTACTTTCCCTTGTCCCCTCCCTCTCCCCCCTCCCCCTCTCCCTTGACAACAAAAACATTTCTGCACACTGTCATATTGTAAACAAAATGAAAAATATAGGCAAAAAGTAGTCCTTGCATTCTACTCAAGGCCAAAAATACATTAGAGATTGGGTCACATTTCAAGCACTATGTCACCTTGGTCACTTTGAAGGTGTGTTCTCAATTTAGGTCCAGCCTGTTTGGGCTGATATTGCACTTACTATGCTTTCCCTGTGGCAGGAGATGACTGTTGCATTCCAATGAGTTGATAGAATAGATACCCACTACTCTCCTCAGTCGTTAATTGAAATATTTTTACCCGCATCTCTTACCCTCAAACAGAAAGGAAACAAAAATACTCTAAAGTCCACTATGATATAAATACATAATAAAACTGATTTAAATTTTTAATGACTAAGAAAGAGTCACATGTAAATTGATAGGCAAGGATTATTAAACATCAATTAAGATATTTGAACTCTGGCAGTAGTGGCACCAGAGCACCACCACTACCCCGGCAAAGTCCCCGCTTCTCCACTCAGCTTGAGAGCTCATTGGTGACAAGCAGAGGAAACCTTCAGTTCCCTTCAGACAGATGCAGACTATGGAAAAGTCCAAGAATCCAGAGAAAATGGTTTTACCCCTGATGTCACTGTGACTGATTCCAGTTCCCTAGGTATTGTGTGTGTGTGTGTATATATATATATATATGAACTAGGGAAGGGAAGGGGAACATCAAAACAGAGACACAAAGGAAATATGAACTGATACCACAGCAACAGTTACAAAATTATATGCTATAACCCTATGTACAACTCATGAGTGGAGAGGAATGGGGAAGGGAGAAGGTTGGAGAAAAATGAGGTAGAGGTAATAAATTTTATAAGAAATGTACTCCCTGCCTTACATGTGAAACTGTAACCACTCTGTACATCACTTGGACAATAAATAAGTTAATAACTAAAAATAGATTAATTTTTTTCTGTTTGGTCTTGGATCTGAACCCAGTGTGGGGGTGCTTATTTCTGAGCTTCTGTGTGCAGGGCTGTCATTCTTGCAAGTGAGTGACACATTTATTCACTGCTTTTTACTTGAACATTAGACAGAACAGCCTTGTGGACTTTGCTGCCTCAGCTGGCTTCAAGACATAATCCTCAGACCTCAGGTTCCTGAGTAGCTAGGATTACAGGAATGAGCTACCTATCCCAGCTAAAGTATTAAAACAGTTTAATAATTTTCTCTCTATTTATCCATCTTATTTCTCCCTCTGTATATTTGTGTTGATGTTGTCGCATGAGCTCAGGACCTGCGTTTGGATTGTCACAGTTCTAAAGCAGTTATTGTGTAACCTGTGAGCCTGTGGCTCACATAATGCTAGAGATCACCAGAACACTGGGGTCCAAGTATAGCCATATGGGCAGTGACAGAGAACACTACAGAAATTGGATACAGTACCTCACAGGGGAGCATGTGACCAGGGCACTCAGGGAAGAATCTTCTCTGGGACTTATTGCATGGAGCCCCCAGTTCTGAGGGTGGCAGTTGGGTCACCATAAGTGGTCTTTCTGGCCATAGAGCCTCAGATGACTCTTCATTCTGTCAGGTAGCTGCTCATGTAAGAACCTAGGAAGCTGCCCCAGAAAAACCCTCTCTGGATGGGCCTGAATTGAACTAGAGCAGCGCTTTCTGGCCAAGGGCCAGGTATCCAGCCTGGTGTCTGCCTAGGTAAGATTCCCAGGTAGGTCTCCATGAGCCCTCAGCTGTTAGCAAGCATGAGGCTCCTTTCCATAAACAGGATGGTAGCTCCTTCCTCAGCATGCCCAGGTTCCTGTCTGGGTTGCTGCTCATAAGATAGAGCATTGTGATAGGTAATCTGGAGTATGGGCAAGGCATTAAGCCTCCCAATGAGGAAATCTGTGCCTACAGCAAGATAAAGACTCCAGTGATGGATGGTTCCCAGGATCCCAGCCAGAGTGTGGGTTCTGGGACATGCATTGAGTATTGGCCATGCAGGTTCATCTACATGGATCTGCTGCACAAAGCCAGCTTTTGTTGCCTGTGGAGAACATCATGGGGTGCAGAGGAAACCAGAAGCCCCATGATGAACCACAAAAATAAACTGGTGACCCAGTGCCCAAAGCACACACACAATCCATGCCTAAAATAAGTAAAATCCCAGGTCCATGGGCACACATGTCATAAAGGCTACTTCAATAGGCTTTGCATGAATGCCAGCACACTGTTGTGCACCAGGAGGCCCACATCTATAAGCAGGCTTAGGAACACCAAGGGTACACATATGGAAAATAGAAGGACCACATGCACCAAGTAGTGCATGTGTGTCAGGAGGAACATACGAACACTAAGGCTCACATGAATTAGGACACACATGCTCCCCAGAAGTCTAAGATATACCAGCAGTCTATCTTGGACCAGGATGGGAACACACAGCTAAATTAGCACATGTCAGATGCTATGCAGAGGCACCAATATGCTGATGTGTACTAGAAAGTACTTCTTTGCAGGAAATGCATGCATAATAGTAATTTCACTGCATACCTATGACATAGTTGCAGCAGGAGGCTCAGGCACATCAGCAGGTGCACATGTATTAGGAGACTCAAATGCACCAGCAGAGATAACTCCAGTTGGCACATGCTCAACAAGTGGCCCCCATGCATCAGACACACAGAAAGTTTCTGTACACAAAGAAGACCACAAGCAAAGCTGGTGCATGTACACAAGAAGCCCACCCCTGACATCCAAAGCACACATGGAGAAGGCTAACATGCACCATCTGGTGGACATGCCTGAATGCCCTGAATTACCAGCAGAGCCATGCATGTACCACCAGGCAAATGTACATCATCATACCAGCTGGCCTGCCTAAGTTGGCTAAACCACACACAACATGGACTATGCCCAATAGGAATAGGAAGGAAGCAAAACTGTTTATAGGCAAAAAGTATGTGGTACAGAATCCATGGGACCTGATGCGAATGGCCTCTATCCTCCCAACTCACGGAACAATATGGGGATTACCATGACTCTGAGTACCTCCTCAATTTTCAGCACAAAAATAAACTGGACTGCCCTAATAAAAACACACAAGCACAATAAAAAGCAAAATATCAGATGCATGCCCACCATAAATGGAAAGCACATTTGCAGCAGCATACCTGCACAAAGGAGCAGGTGTACAGAGAATAGCATTCACACACACAACCAAAGGTACTTGTGCACCAGAAAGCAAACTAATGGACACAAGGAGGACCTCGAGTCACATTTAACAGCTGACACATGGACATGTGCAGGAGCAGACACATACAAACAACATGCACTAGAACACAGTTGAACAGTTGAGGCCCATGTTTACCAAACACACATAAGTAGGGGCACAGGCACCAAGAGTCTCATGTGCACCAACAGGTCATGATGACGGAGTAGCTGTATGCACACCAGAGGGCCTGTACATTCAATTAGATGTATGGAATTTAGTTGACACATGCATAGCAGTTGCCCACATGCTTCAGTGGGCACACATGCACAAGAATTATCTCACACACCGACAAGTGAACATACTGTATAAGGCCAAAGGACTCTAGGTGGTGCGTGATTACAGTAGTATCATATGTACCAACAAGCATACATACAAATGGAAGCAGTTATCCACCAGCTGGTCCATTTGGATGCATGACCATGCCTATGTGTGTCCACAGGCTCCAGGCACAATGGCATGGGTACACTTAGAAAGAAAGTGCAACATACTGTAGGCCAAGCCTGGGGAGTGTAGGGTGTGCAGAATTCTTTGCCCTGCAGTACTGGGTACGCTTGGCCTCCACCCTGTAGACACATATGGCACAGCAAATGTGCAGCATGTATAGAAGGCTTCTGCACAAAACATAAACAGGACTACTCCCAAACCAGCCAACATACACATATTCTCTCTCTCTCTCTCTCTCTCTCTCTCTCTCTCTAAAGGAATATAAGTAAATGAAAATCAGATAAACTCAAACAAAAAGATAAACTACCAGACAAATGAACAACAGAATGCTATGTACACCAGGAGGCTCACAAACCCCAGCATGTCTTCTTGCACACAGAGGCCCATGAGCATATGCATGTGAATGTGTTCAAGAAGGCCCACATGCACTAGGAGGCCCATTCATATCTAAAGATGTACAAATAGGTTCATGTGCAGCATTCTGGACATGCACACCATCATGGACAACAGTAAGGGCACAAATTCTAGCATTAACACCGGTAAGTTTAGGTAGAGCAGCAAGTACAACAATAGGTGTAAATGATTCAAAAGAGTGCTTGCATAACCTGGTACTTGGAATTTTACTCTAGGGCACAAATGATTTAGTGCTTGAATCAAACATGAAGCCTGTTGGGAGCCGAGCTAGCAGCTAAGCTCATCCTGACCTCTGGCTGTGCCGATGTCGCCAGAATGTTGGGAGCCAAACATGCAGCTAGATTCATTCTCACCTCTGGCTGTGCTGATATCGCTAGGATATGCTAGATGCAAGGACCTTTGTTCACGGCCACTATCCGGAATTGCTTTGCTATTGTCCGCACCTTGCTATGCCCGCTGGAGTAGATTCCTATGTTAATCTACCTGTAATCTACCTGTTAATCTACTGTAATCAAATGTTTGTGAACTTCAAAGCCCCTTTGTGTTCTTAAATTTTAACAACCCTATGCTATTCCCTGGTTCCAAAACTGCATATAAGCTGGAAGTTAAGAATAAATTTGGCTGCAGTCTTGAGTTTCAATCTCGCGATACAGACCTCCTGTACCCCATCTTTGCCTCTTGTCTTTTTTCTCTTGTCTTGTATTTTTCCTTTTTCTTAATCCTCGCCGCCCTCAGTCAGGATTCCCGTTCACTGCCGGCTGGCTCGGCAGGGAAGCCCTCTTTCACTTTGTTCATTTTGAAGGTAGATTCTGAATTTAGACCCCACTGGTCCAGGCTGTTATCTCCCTGCTTATGCTTTCGTTGTGGCTGGAGATGACTGGTGTATTCCAATGCACCCAGCCATTGTCCTTCTCTGGATCCTGAAGAATAGGTACCCACATTTTAATCAGTCATTAATTGGAATATTGTCTCAGGAACTTTAATGTCCAACCTGGGAATGAAACTTCTTTCCTCATCTCTGCTTCTCAAGTAGCAAAGGATCCTGACAGGGTCTCAGGACCATGGCCTATGTGGCCACACTCCTACAGTTTCTGTGGGTCCCAGATTTTACCCCCTAGTTTGGCATCAAGATCCATGTTTCTGATCAGAGCACCTGTGCTTCTATTGGTGAGAATGTTTTGTCATGTGTCTGGAAGTCATCATGCTACCTGTTCTCTGTCTTATCTAAGTCTCCTTGGGAGTCTCTGCCATTTATGGTATTCTGTGACCCTATGGCAAAGATTTTATCACACACACTTCACTTAAGCCTCCTTCTTCTGTATATTATAGGGATGTATAAAATATGTGAAATAAGAATCAAGGTTGGTTGAAGAAAACTATCATTGTTATCTTCTTTCTTTGTAAGATTTCCTGAGAACTGAAATTTAACCACTTGTTTTTTTTTAGTGGTTTTTTTGGTTTAGTTTTTTTCTTATTTTGTCAAAGTGATGTACAGAGAAGTTACAGTTTCATACGTTAGGCATTGGATACATTTCTCGTACTGTTTGTTACCTCCTCCATTATCCACCCTCTCCCTCCACCTTTTCCTCTTCCCCATGAGTTGTTCAGTTCGTTTACACCAAACAGTTTTACAACAGTATTGCTTTTAGGTCATTTATTTTTTTTATCCTGTATCTCCTGATTTTGTATTCCCTTTCACTTTCCTAGTTCTAATACCAGTATATACAGTTTCCAATGTACTCAGTTAAGATACAGTGATGGTGCAGGTACAACCACAGGAAGGGGATACAAGAGGATCATCAACAATAGAAGCTACAATTTCACATGCCAAGTTGAAAGTAAACAATAGTGATATAACACGCATAACATGGAGCTCATTTCACTTAACAATATCTTATGCATTCATAGGGGCATAGCTATTAGGCTCTTGTGATCCTCTGCTGTGACTAGCCTAAACCTGTGCTAATTATTCCCTATGAGGGAGACCATACAGTCCATGTTTCTTTGGGTCTGGCTGACTATGGAAAAATAAAAGACCCCAAATAGCAAAAACAATCCTAAGCAGAAAGAGCAGTGCTGGAGAAATTGCAATACCCAACTTCAAGCTGTATTATAAAGCTATAGTAATAAAAAACAGCTTGGTATTGGCACCAGAACAGGCCTGAACACCAATGGAACAGAATTGAAGACCCAGAAATGAACCCACAGAACTATGCCCACTTAGTCTTTGATAAAGGAGCTAAAAATATAGGATGGAAGCAAGATAGCCTCTTTAACAAATGGTGCTGGCAAAACTGCTTCAAAACCTGCAACAAACTAAAACTAGATCCTTTTATATCACCCTGCACCAAAATCAATTCCAAATGGATCAAAGACCTTGAAATTAAAATAGATACCCTGAAAACACTAAAAGAAGGAGTAGGAGAAACACTTGGGCTCCTTGGCGCAGGACAGAACTTCCTTAACAAAGGCCCAGAAATGCTACAAATCAAAGAAAGGATGGACAAATGGGACAGCATCAAACTGCAGAGCTTCTGCACGGCAAAGGACGTAGCTCCCAAGATAAACAGAAAGCACACAGACTGGGAAAAGATCTTTACCAGCCATGCAACGGACAAGGGCCTCATATCTAAAATGTATGCAGAACTAACTAAAAAAATTACCTTCCTCCAAAACAAAACCACAAAGAACCAATAGCCCTCTCAACAAGTGGGCTAAAGACTTCTCTGATAAGAGAAAGAGACTTCTCTGATAAGGAAATGAGAATGGCCAAGGGACATATGAAAAGTGCACTACATCACTGGTCATAAAAGAAATGCAAATCAAAACAACATTGAGATTCCATCTCACCCCACTAAGAATGTCCTATATCAAGAAAACTAACAATAATAAATGTTGGGGGGGGTGTGGCCAAAAGGGAACCCTACTTCATTGTTGGTGGGAATGTAAACTGGTTCAGCCACTCTGGCAAGCTGTATGGAGATTCCTCAGAATGCTAACTATAGCGTTTCCCTATGACCCAGCAGCCCCACTTTTGGGCATCTACCCAAAAGACCACAAACAAGAACACACTAATGCCACCAGCACAACAATATTCATCACAGCACAATTTGTCAGAGTTAAAATATGGAACAAACCCAGATGCCCCTCAGTAGATGAATGGATCAGGAAAATGAGGTACATATACACAATGGAATTTTATGCCTCTATCAGAAAGAATGACATTGCCCCATTTGTAAGAAAATGGAAGGACTTGGAAAAAATTACACTTGTTTTTTGAGTTGCATACTGAATCAAACTTAGAATGCCCCAGCTTTAGCATTTTCAAGTGCTGAAATTAAAGTCATTGTGCAAACCCCTGTAGCATATCTTTTGCTTTTCATATGGGTATTGCCTACTTAGGTCTCCTTTCCTTTGTTTTTCCTTGATGTTTTTTCTGAGAAGGAAAATATCATGATTTCTGATAGTGCTTTTCCTCCCTTGATACTTTGCTTGCTGTATGTCTTTACAGATCACTCCTATCTTCCTAGCTGCATATCTCCTCAGACTTGCTCCTCTGTTTCCTTCTCACATGGTAATATTCTCCATCTCATTTTTCAACACTATACCCCTCTTTCCCTATCATTTCCCTATCATTATGTACCTCCTCCCTTACTTTCTTTTTGACTTTTCTTATCTGTTATGCTTTTCTCTGACCTTCATACTTTCAATATTTCCTTTTCCAATTATCTTTTCCTCTGATATTCCTTCCTCTGTTACTTCACTGCATACATCTTCAGCTGTTTCCTTTTCTATATATTTTGACTAAGCCATCATTCATATTCATTCCTTAAGTCTGCTCTTCTTCTACTGTATCTTTGTCTATCAGAATTTCCCATCTATCCTATTCCAATGTTTCACATGTGTATTCTGTAATGTTCTTTGAAAATCTTCCCATTCCCATAGCTCTGTCTCATTTCTGTCATAACTTACCCTGTCTTGTTATATTGTAAATTTCTCTTTCAAGGTCTCCTATCTTGTTACTTATCATTACATGTTTCTGTTATTTTTTCTTCTCCATATTCTGTCTGCAGTCAAAACACCTAGGATTTATCATCTGAATCTTAATTCTAAGTGTTTCTGTTCACTAGTGTTAAATGTATTAACACTTTCTGTGCAATGTGTTTCTTGCCTTTTCTCACAGTCCCTGGCAACATTCATCTGCTTTAAGTGTCTGCTAGTTCCATTAAACTACATATGCCATGTCAGTGACACTCTACAGGATTTTTCCTATGTGTGTCTTTAATGTAGCAAAGTACCACCAGTTGTAAATTCACAGACAAGCAGATACACACTCCATACTGACTTTGTCCATGCCATTATTCTTGGTGTAAGAAGTTCCTTCCCTGGTAAGGCTGCATGGTATCCCACTGTAAGTATGCAATCTATTTGATGTGTTAATGAGTACTTTATTGTTTTCTTCTCTTGACAACTGAATAATTCTACATGATTTTATCATCTCTGTTCTTTAGAGCCTCAGAGTTGCCATCTGTTTGTGATTCTGACGACTAACCATCTCTTGCAGTTCTTTGGTTGGTTGTTTTCTCTCTCTTTATTCTTTTCAAGAATTTCCCCCACTTTTGAGCACTAACCAAAAGATTACAAGCAAGACCACACAAAAACCACCAGCACAACTATTTTCATCACAGCACAATTTGTCATTGCTAAAATAGGGAACCAACCCAGATGCCCCTCAGCTGATGTCAGTGGATCAAGAAAATGTGGTGCATATACACAATGGAATTCTATGTAACTATCTGAAATATTGATACTGCTGCATTCATAAGGAAATGGAAGGACTTAGTAAAAGTCATACTAAGTGAACTGACCCAGACCTAAAGAAACATAAACCCTATGGTTTCCCTCATAGGGAATGATTAGTATATATACATAGAATACAAACAGCAGAAGAGTGCACAGCACAATAGCTATACCCTTATGAATGCATAGATGATGCTAAATGAAATGAACTCCGTGTTATGAAAATAAGTGGTATATATTTGCTGTAGTTAACTTCAGCATACCATGTGAAACTGTAACTTTTGTTCTCTCTTAATCCCTTCCTGTGGTTTTACTCCTGCTATTGTTGTAACTGATCTTTACCCTGGATAATGTATAGGTATGTACTGAAACTAGGGAAGGAAAACAGAATACCAAATTTGAGACAAAGGATAAAAAGACAACCCACTGAAAAGGTGATACTTACAAAACCAATTGGTGTAAACTAAGTGTACAACTCATGGTACGGAGTGAATTGAGGAGGGGAGAGACTGGGGAAAATGAGGTAGGAGGTAACAAGTTGCATAAGTAATGTACTTGCCTTACAAAACTGTACAAAACTGTAACCTATCTGTACTTCACTTTGACAATAAAAAAATCTGTCTTTTTCAACCTTTTTTGTCTGAAAACTCTGGATTCTCAATTCTTCCTTAGACACTTGCTTGGTTCTGACAGGGTTGATGATATTTCCCTACCATTCCACCGATGATGTCCACCTGGAAAAGCTCATGGCGACCTTTCCAAGTCCAGTTATGTTCCCTGGATTCAAGATGTACCCTAATTACTTTGAAGAACTTGGAATGAGCAGGAAGCTGGTAAAACACTGTGCTTTTTTTCAAGATTTGAGGCCTGTGGTAAAGCCCAGTTTTTCAGTGTGTTTGCATATAATTTGGGTGGGCAATAGTTGTCTTCCCAAGAGATGTCTTTTTCCTCTGACTCTTCCACTGCCAACGGAATGATGACAGTAACCTCCATGTGGATTTGATTTGGGCTGCATCCAACCTTCAGGCAGAGAACTATGATATTTCCCCAGCACACTGGCCTACGGTGAAGGTAGGTCACATCCCTTCCTACCAACCTTGGGTTTCCCACATTTCATGCCTCCTGCGGTCGCTCTGAACACAATCTCTGATGGTTCTGATTTTATTCACACAGTAAGCTGATTTCAGGGAGATCATCCATGCCATTGCAGCTACCAAAGCAGCTATAATTGGGCTGGGGATTTAGCCTAGTGGCAAGAGTGCCTGCCTCGGATACACGAGGCCCTAGGTTCCATTCCCCAGCACCACATACACAGAAAACGGCCTGAAGCGGTGCTGTGGCTCAAGTGGCAGAGTGCTAGCCTTGAGCAAAAAAGAAGCCAGGGACAGTGCTCAGGCCCTGAGTCCAAGGCCCAAGACTGGCCAAAAAACAACAACAACAACAAAAAAAGCAGCTATAATTAGCTTTGTGTGTCTGGAGGTCTACAGGTGGTGGAGGGACACCAACAGCCTGAGTCATATAAAAACAGTTGCATCAACTTGACCCTGCCCTTCTTCAGGTGAGAAGCTTTCCATGTTACCCATACATCTAGAAGTCTACTGTTGATTCAGACAGACAGATAGATGAGAGGGTGAGAGAAAGAAAGAGAGAGAGAGAGAGAGAGAGAGAGAGAGAGAGAGAGAGAGAGAGAATCTCTTTGGATAACCAGTTCTAGGCCTGAGAAAGGAGAGGAGGCATGCTGTAACTCTGTACTTATATGTGTTGTGTAGCCCAGTACATTCCTCATCCCTTGCTTTGTACAATCTTATAAAAAGTAAGTTGTAACTGTTGTGTTTGGAAAAGAAGGAAGGTCATTGTACTAAGTGAAACTGTGATGCAAGTGGTAGGTGAGTGAAACAGATGATAAGGACTCAGAGATGTTTTACCTTCCTTGTCACTGTAGGAATTTCTTCTACTTGCTTGCAATAAAATGTGGGAAATGAGAAGCTTTTGGAAAAAGGAGATGGTTGTGATTGATACAACTTTAAGATGTGAGGTCCATTTATAGTAATACTTTGTCCCCCCTGTTGGTCCTTCAATACTATGAGAAGAAGTGGCTTTATGGGATTTGTAGCTTTGATATACAATCTCCAATTTTGATTTGTCTGTAAGGAAACAGAGAAAAATATATTGGTAACAGGCTGGAAAAATGGAAAATCTGTTGGATGACTACTATCTTTAGTTCTCTCGGTTCTTTATTTCTAGATCTAAGCTGAATTCAAGGAATTACATCCCAAGTTTTCTGAGGATGGTTCTAGAGTTGTGATCTTGACCATCAACTGTTCAAAATAAGGTTGCTTTACCTGAGTACACTTTGTTGAAACATTGACTATTTTATTTTTCAAACCAATTTTGAATATTTCTCTGCAGTGGGAAAATGCTGAGTTATTTTAACTAACATGTTAACTGTTAAGTCCGTGAACAAAGGAACAATTCTGATAAAAGGCCAAAGTTAAGTAAAGCTTTATTTTGTGCCAAGCATCAAGAAAGAACTGACTGGCTGGCCAGAGCTACTCCACAAGAGGAGCACATTGAGCCGATCTTACAGGCTAATTTTATAGGGAAATCCCACAAATCCAGGGCTAGGCCTGATCTTTGATCACAATTGGCTCATAATAGGAGAATTTCACCATGGCTCTGTTTGCTGTTAGTTGATTGTTAATTATTTTAGAAATTACCTATTGTGACTCTGCTGCCAAGAGCCAGCCCAGGTGTTGGGAAATGATTGTCACTCCCTTTCTGGACAGTTCTGCATGCTTGGTTTTCTGGTTTGTGATGAATTCCAGAAAAACTACATCAGCCAGAGTCCCTCGGAGTTCATTCCAAGTTGGGGTCAAGATGGAGTCACCTGGGCTTTTAGACTGGCATCTTCATTAACATTTTTGAGGTCAAATGAAATTTATGAATAAAACATGGAAATGTTTACTATTCACGGCAATCATTCAAATCTTATAAATGAAATTTTGACTCCATTACTTGTCATCACTGATGTATGTAGGAAGCTTAGTTCTGATAAAATTGTTCTCAGAATCTTTGTGTTCTATCTAAATGTTCCCTTGAGACTTTTATTCAATTTAAAAGTGACATAATTTGCATGTGGAGTTAGAGGATACAGGTTTTGCTATGAATATTTACATAGCCATGTATATTTTTGTACACATTGGATGTATATTCTTTTTATCAGCTGTTGAACTTTCATACTAAAAACTATAAAATAAATAGCAATTTTAAAGTCAATAGCTGCAAAAACTGAACACGAATCGTTCCCTTTAACTTGACATGAGAAATCTTGATAAATAATTGACAGTGTGTTAAGTTTTCTAGGCAATAAGGTATTTAAACCTATTCACTTTTTAACATATAGGTTTAAGGTAGTTGTACTACATTGATCAGTGTTAAAGTTCTTTCTTATTCTTTTTTGTCATTCCAGGGCTTGGGCAATGTAACTGAGCTTGTTTTCTCAAGGCTAGCATTCTACCACCTGAACAACAGTGCCACTTCCAGCTTTTCCTGTGATTAAATGGAGATAAGGTTCTCAGAGACTTTCCTGCATGGACTGGCTTTGATTCTCAGATCTCATCCTCCTGAGTAGCTTAGCACTACAAGTATTATTTACAGGTATCTGACTTCATACTGCTTTAAGAAAAGACAATGCTCAATATATTCAGTTTATCCCCCATTTTTCCCTTGTCATTATTAAAATAAGATATAGAACATCATGTAGTTCATGTAACAGAAACATAAACATTGAAGAATAATAAACAAGCTTTGTCCCTTTTTTTTTTTTTTACCATAGATTGGCTTAGTATAAAAGCCAATGTTCAAAATAATGAGGGCATATTAGGTACATGACTAAAGGTAAGAATACATTATGCATAAAAATGCATAATGTACTTACACTATACATAGTTCTTGTTTTATGGAACTCTGGCACTGAGATGAAAAGGAGACCAGGAAGTAGGCACTTGATACTTGTAAGCATATTTGAGAAGTTGACAAAATGGCAGAGTTAATGAGTAATCAAAAGTTTCAATATAATGTGGGTAGAGCTGGTAACAACAGATGATAGGGCCTTTTTGAGGACATCATAACAGATCGAGCCATTAATCACCCGCAGTACCCCCAATTCTAATGGCCACTGTTGTACGACCAAAGCCAATTCCACTCCAGTGGGACACCACCCAACCCATTTGGGTCAAACAGTGGCCTATTTCTCCTGAAAAGCTCCCCCATCTCCAGGCTCTAGTGGAGGAGCAACTAAAAAGGGGGCACATAGAACCCAGCACCAGCCCCCATAACTTCCCTAATTTTGTTATCCAAAAAAGAGCTCAAGGGAAATGGAGACTCCTCCATGACCTACATTCCATTAATAGTCATATGAAAAAGATGGGAACACTCCAACCTGGACTCCCACACCCTTCTGCAATACCCAAAGGCTGGCATGTTGCCATTATTGATATTAAGGACTGCTTCTTTTCCATTCCCTTCCACCTAATGATAAAGAATATTTTGCCTTCTCGGTGTGGTAACCTGTCAGCTACCTACTCGCCGATATCAATGGAAAGTTCTTCCTCAAGGAATGAAAATTAGCCCTACATTATGTAAAATATATGTTGCCCATGCTATCAGGCCTTTACTTTCTAAATGCTTTTGCATCCTTTATATGGATGACATTTTGTTGGCACATAAAGCTGTTACCACCATGCAAGCCTGCTTAATGCAACTAAAGGAAAACCTTGCAGTACTGGGCCTCCATATTGCCCCCGAGAAAATTCAAACTAAAGCCCCTTACGCTTATCTTGGATATCATCTAGATCAAACAATTACCCCAAACTGGCCTAGTATTGTTATTAAACCCCAATATACTTTAACTGAACTACAGCAATTATTGGGTGTGTGACTTTATGCATCTCCTTACCCAGCAACTTCAACCTTTGTTTCAGTTACTTCAGGGACCCTCTGACCCAACTTCTCTTTGTGTACTTTCCCCTGATGCTAAGCAAGTTCTACAACAAGTTGCTGACCAATTATGGTCAACCCCCTTAGTGTTTTTAGATGTCACTCAAGAAATCACCCTAATTATAATAAATAACAATGGCCTGTTGGCGGCCTTAACGCAACCCCATGGTATATTACAATGGATACATCTAGCCACTTCCCAGTTACCAAAAATTAGCATGCCCATTACCATGCTATGCAATTTAGCCATAAACAGCGTGGAACGCTGCTGTCAAACTTATGGCAGATTCCCAGACCATCTTATCTGGCCCATAGGAAAGACCATCTTTAATTTCCTGACAACTGAAGAGGAATTGGCCTTACAGGTCATCCACTATTATTTTAGCATTGATAATCACATGCCCAAAAACCCTGTGTTAAGAGTTACCCAAGAGCTGCCACTTTTATGGCGGTGCCCTTCCCGTACAAAAGGGAAACCCATCCCTCAGGCCATTGTGCTTTTTACAGATGCTAGCAAAACTGTTTATGGATTTTATAATGCTGATGCTAAAAAATATGTGCTTCAACAGCATTCCCTGTCTGTTCAAGCTGCTGAATTACTATCCATATTACTTGCCCTTGCATCCTTTCCCAATAAACCTCTTAATATTTTTTCTGATGGTCTATATGCTGTACTGACTGTTGCCATTCTTCCTGGAGCCTTATTAAGGGATGATGGTCATGATGTAACACAAATAATGTTCAAATTTCAGACTGTGCTAGACAATCATGCCCAAGCCTGGTACATTCAACAGATTAAATCTCATACTAACCTCCCTGGACCCCTAGTGGCTGGTAACAAGGCTATTGACCATGCTGTCACCCCAGCCGTGTTACTCACCAATACATCCATGGACCAGGTCCGAGCATTGCATGGTCGCTTCCACTTACCAGCAACCACTATCAAACAGTTATTTCCTGATTTAACGCACCAACAATGTAAACACATGATTCGGTCCTGCTCCTCCTGTGTGCCTCTCTTACCCTTAGGCCCACTACAATCCATGGGAACAAATCCGCAAGGCCTTAGGCCCAATGGCACATAGCAAATGGACATAACCCATGTTCCCCAATTTGGCAGGCAAAAATATGTCTATGTGTGCATAGATACATTCTCAGGCTTCATAACAGCCCTAGCCCTAACTGGTGAAACAACAAAGCATGCCATCAAATCACTTTTACACGCCATTACAATTACGGGCATTCCTTGGACCCTTAAAACAGACAATGGCCCTGCTTACACGTCCAGACAGTTTCATGAATTTTGCACCCTTTGGAACATTACACACCACACAGGTATCCCATATAACCCACAAGGCCAAGCTACTGTCGAACACAGTCACAAGGAAATCAAGACCCTCCTTTTAAAAGAAAAGGGGGAAATGGAGGGGCTAGGACTCAAAGACACCCAAACACAATTAAACTATTGTCTCATAGTAAAAAATTTTTTGACATTTGCACCTACCACGCACAGGTCCCTGGCAGCCCTGCACTGGGGTCTCCTGAAGGCACCTACTCCAGTCCCCAGGGTGAGATGGAGGGACCCCATCACAAGAAAATAGGAGGGCCCTTCTCCCCTAATGGCACAGGGGAGAGGATTTGCTTGTATCTTTCCAGACACGAGCGACAAACCTGTTTGGATTCCAGCTCGAGATGTCCGACCAGCCGTCACCACCCGCAAAAGAGATGTGTTGATTAAGCTTGGACAGCCCACGGAGAAGAAGGCACCGACCTCGAGCTAGAGCCCATGCCACCACATGGGGAGATCTAAAGGGATTGGTAGAACAGGCTCCAGCTATGGCCCCGGACCCAGACCCAGGGCATGGTACTCTATTCCTCCTGTGCCATTATTACAGCCAATTCTCAATCTGCTGCAGGGCAAGATAACGGTAGTGCCCAGCCCTCAAATCTTGATGATGGTAGGGGGGAAGATACCACCATTTTCCCTCAAATGCTTTCTTCCAACAGCACGGTAGGCCTCCCCTTTTCAGCAGATGCTTTCTGGCATCAAAAGACAAACCTCACCTTCACATGGGGGGAGGCTATTTCCTTTTGCTTTTCAAATGATCCAATTAGACAATTTGATGGCTGTACTATCCCCCATACTGTACTATCATGGGACAGGATGGTGGAACTACACAGGACCCTACCCTATTTGCCCCACTGGAAAAAATTTCACTCAGGCTACTGACATACCTTTCCATATGCAGTTATGTCCCCATAGGAAGTTTAATAGTTTTAGCAATGTTTCCATGCCTCTTGAGGAATTAGTGATAAGTTTTTGTGCCAGCACCTGGCAAGGCAGGATGTTTGGAAGCCTCACTTTGTCGCTATGCCCAGCTATATACAATGGGTCTGAGGAGAATCCCAAATCTAAAAATCTAAAGGAGTTTTATAACTCTTCAGGAGTGCGGTTGGGGGACCTAGGACCACCCCCCCATCCATGCCAATGCCAATCGTTTGTTCATCACATTCCTGCCTGGACCTGTCTCCTTTTCTATTGGCCAACACTCGTCGCTACAACCGCTCTGCATGTGACCAAATGTTAGGGATGTTGGTAGTTAGAGCCCCATTCTTTTTTTGTCTAGGAGACAACTCTTCTGACACCTGCACCCTTAGTAATCACTGGCAACCAAATGACACATATCCCTTTGCAGGCTTGGTACGTGTTCCCCCATTTATTGTTTTGGCTACTAACGACTCTCAGTTTTCCCAGGTTCAACTGATTCATCCATGCCCTAGGAGAGCAATAGGCTTGATCATCGCGATTGTGTTGGCAATCATCGCTTCAGTGGCTTCTGCTACCACCACCCCTATATGGTTGTCCCAGAGCGTGTCCACCATGCATCAGATAAACCAGCTCATCCCTCAGCTGTCATCCATAAAGCTGCAGCATCTTCAGGTTGCCAGTCATCTTAAAGGAGGGCTTCTTGTGCTCCAACAACAAATAGACTTGCTCCAAGAACAGATTACGTTTCTTTGGCTGCAACAAGGAGGACTGTGCAATGCTATGACTACTTCTGTCTGTCAGCTTCCCACTTCCATGCCCAATGTCACTGAACTTAGTGAATACATCCAAGGCCCTTGGTCCCTTAAGTACTTAAATTTTACCCAACGCTTGCTGCATGATATTACCCGCCTAAATCAGACCACTATACAGCTTATTCCCACTACCTCCTTTTTAGAAGATGTACTTAAAAAGTTACAGCAAAGCTTTTTGCCATCCTCCCTAGTTATTTGGGGAGGCCTTGTGCTATTAGGGCTTATTCTTCTGGGGATTATTAAGTGCCTGCACTCCCGGCAAAAACGCCTCCAAAAACAGGTCACCATAATGACGGTCCTTTTAAAAGAAAAGGGGGAATTTGTGTATAGAGCTGGTCAGGTCTGGCTGAGTCAGCTGGAGTAGCAGTAGAAGCACACTTCCTGCTCTTGGAGACATAGCCCACAGGCACTTCTGCCTGGCTTGCTTGCCACGATATGTCCATGCTCCCCACAGTTCCCTGGGGGACCAATAGGTGCCCGCCACTTAGTGCCTTACATCAACTCCCCGCTAGGTGATTGGCTGGGGAGGACTCAGGAGGTAGGGGTTGCTGGGGCTATATAATTTCTGATCTGAGCAACAAAAACAAGACCTGCTTCAAGCTTGTCCTCCCGGCATGTGTTCCTGTGCGCATTGTTCACACTTACCTCCTGCCCGAGATCTAGCCCTGCAATGTAACATATAAAAATGTACTTACAATATTCAGCATAAATATATTTAACATCTTTATGTGCATCATTTCTTCGAAGAATAATTATTACTATAATTATTATTTTGTGCCAGTCTTGTGGATTGAATTAAGGACCTGGTCAGTGTCCTTGAGGAATTCTACTCAAGGCTAGCCCACTACCATTAAGCCACACTCTATATCCAGCTTTTGTACATAAGAGTTTCAAAGACTTTTCTGCTCACTTGGAAACATGATCTGCAGATCTGAGCTTCTGAGTAGCTAGGATAACAAGTATGGACACCTGGTGCCTGGCTTGGAGGAATTACTTTTGACAATGCTGTTAAGGTAGACATGCATTATTTTTAAATTGTATTTCAAATAAGGGATGACTGTAATTAGGTAAGGAAGCAGGTAAGGACAGGTTTTGCAAATGACACAATGATGCCAGCCATATTTGTAAATAAGATAGATTGGAAACCCAAGGAAAATAGCAAGTTTTATTAAGAAATAACCAATGGCTTCCTTGACATGTCTTTCAGATTACAGTTGTAAATATGCCTACAAAATAACTATATCCAGGAAGTATCATTGATTATTAGGACCATGTAAAAACATGTTTTAAATAAAATGCCTAGCTATATTTATTTCTATTTATTTTGTATATGGATTGCAGTATTAAGTTTGAATTGGCATGCAGAAGAGCAAATTAAGTCCAGGTATTTATGAGTCTGGTCACATGGATTTAAGATTTTTCTTTTCACTCTGCCTCAATGACAGTCAATTTAATACTGCTCAGTATCTCATATTCTAGGAATGGCTTTTTGTTTTTGATTTGATTGAATTGGCATTTGTTTTGAACCCTTTTCTTCTGATTCAAAAAGCTGCAGATAAAATGTAAACTAATTCCTACAAGTATTCAATAAGAAGAAAGATGATGAAGCAGAGAATTGAATAAGGCTCATGTAGGGAATCATTTGAAGAGTTTTGCACTTCTTTGTAGCTTCCCCCAGTACTGGGCAACTCTTGGAGGTGGAATCAGAATGCATGTTTCTGCGTATCTAGTCTAATCTCTGCCACCATGGCAAAGCATGATGGCAGAATTGTCTGAGTTTAAATACCTCATTTATAATATTGATGACACATATTATCATTGCTTGTGGTGGTATTATTTGCTCACAGCACTATAATGTAAAATAGCACTATAAAAAATATATTTAAGAATACCCTCTCCTTTTTTGGTACATGTCTTGGGCTTGAACTGGAACAAGGCCACTGAGATTTTTTTATTAGTTTTTGCTCAATATTACTACTCTATAACTTGGATTACAGCTCTATTTCACTTTTTTTTGGGTGATGCTTAAGTGGAGATAACAGTCTCAAGACTTCTGCTCCTGGGTTCAAACCTCAATCTTCAGATTTCACTCTCTGGATTAGGATTGCAAGCATGGGTCACCAGCACCATGTCATGAATACATCTTAGAAAACATTTACAGATATATTTCAATAATAAGATTCTGTTTAAGTACTATATGACTTTGTCATATGTTGCTAACCATCCTTTTAAAGAGCTGAATGAGAATTTGACATGTGCATTAAAATCACATTCAAGATAGTGTAATTGCACCAGGGAATTAAGATAACCACGTGTTTGCAAACTCTCTTATTATTCATGAGACTCCTAAACTCCATAAACTTTTAGATGTTTATCATAAATCCTGAGAGTACCAGGTAACATGAATTGGTTCCTGTGAGAAAACACATACACATCCATGCATACAAAATGTTAAATCAGAATGCTTATTCTAAGTCCTCTGGATGACATGTCACTATCTCAGCAAAGCATGTTAGAACTGTTTCATTATGATTATATTTTTTGGACTTTAATGACTATTAGTGTTTGTGAACTGAATTCCTAAATGCTTAGTAAAATATTGTTCTATATTTTATGTGTCCTGATATAATAGGCAATCACAGGCATGGTATCTAACAAAACACTGAACTTTTGGTCCAGAATATACTTCAAAATAGCTAGTGCTTTGTCTCTGAGGAGCTGGCTCCTCAGCTTCCAAATTGGTGCCTTATTGCTGCCTTCTCTGGTTGAGAGCAGTGGTGTCCTCACATAGCTGAAGGATCCGCAAAGTGATAATTTAATCCACCGCTTAAAAAAATAGAAACAATAGCTTGGACTTCTACCCAGACACTAGACCCTTGCACACTATAGGTCCAATTCAGACACTATGACTTGACACAACTAGGACTCCAATTCAGGCACTCTATTTCAGACACTAAGACCTGGCACAACTAGTGCTTTAATGCAGACACTAGGCCCTTACACAACTAGGGCTCCAATTTAGACACTAGTCCCTGACACAATTAGAACTTCAGTTTTCATAGTAAGCCCAGACAAAATGAGGGCTCCAAATTACACACTAGACCATGACCCATCAAGGGCTCCAATTTACACACTAGGCCCTTAAACAACTAGGGCTTCAATTCAGACATGAGGCCCTGACACAACAAGGTCTGATTAAGAAACCAGGCCCTGACACAACTTGGGCTTCAATCCAGACACTAGGCCCTGACACAACTAGGGCTTTAATTCAGACACTAGGCCCTGAAACAACTAGAGCTTCAGTTCACACACTAGGACCTGACACACTAGGGCTTCAATTTACACACCCAGCCCTGACACAAATAGGGCTTTAATTCACACTCTAGGCCCTGACACAACTAGGGCTCCAATTGATGCATTACGCCCTTGCATAACTAGGGACACTAGGCACTTGCACAACTATGGCTCCAATTCACACTAGGTGCTGGGCTAGATTCACTTCTCCTGGTGTGGGGATGCTAAGCTTACTCCCTTATCAGTGCTCCCCTTTTCACCTTCTCCCCTGGGCGCCCGACCAGCGGGCGGCCAAGGTGGAGCGAAGGGACAAGGGCTAGCCTAAGGTGCACGCAGCTGCACGAGATCCCATTTTCCTCCCTCCTTACCCACCAAGGAAGCCAGGTGCAGATGGGTCTCGGAGATGCTTCGGAGAGCAATCTGGTTTATTTGGGAGGGGCTCACAGTAACATAGTGATGATGACACATCACTTAGTACCCATAGTACCGCCCTTTGGGCAAAGCCCAGGAAAAGGGGAGCACATGTGCTCGCTGGCGCAAGGTGGGGTATGGTCTCAAAGCTATCCCTTCTGGTTCCGGACCCAGAAGGAGATAGGTGTGGCTCACTTTCACACTGCCTCAGGGCTGGGGGAAGGGCAGGGTCTCAGGAGTGCTCTCATCGCCCTTCCCCCCTTAAGGCCAAGATGAATCCCCAACAACTAGGCCCTGACACAACTAAGGCTTCATGCAGGCACTAGGCCCTGATACAACCACAGCTTCAATCCTTACACTAAGCCCCAACTAGGTCTTCATTCCACACACAAGGCCCTGACACACCCAGTGTTCTAAGTCAGACACTAGGCGCTGACCCAACTAAGACTTTAATTCAGACACAAAGCCCTGACACAACTAGAGGTACAATCTAGGAACTAGGCCTGGACACAACTAGTGCTTCAATTCTGACACTAGGCCCAGACATAACTTGGGCTCCAATACAGACATGAGGCGCTGACACACCCAGGGCTCTAAGTCAGACATAAGCCCTGGCCAAACAAGGCCTCCAATTCAGACACTAGGTCATGATACTAGTAGGGATACTATCCATATACTTGGCCCTTGCACAACTAGGGCTTCTACCAGACACTAAGCCCTGACACAACTAGAACTTCAGTTGATGTATTAGGCCCTTGCACAACAAGGGCTCTAATTCAGGCACTAGACCATGACACAACTAGAGCTTCAATCAAGACATGAGGCCCTAACACTACTAGGGCTCCAATTTACACACTAGGTCCTGACACAACTAGGGCTTCAATTTACACACTAGGTCCTGACACAACTAGGGCTTCAATTCAGACACTAGGCCCTGGCACAACTAGGGCTTCTACCAGACACTAGGCTCTGACACTCCCAAGACTCCAAATCTGACACTAGACCCTGACACACCATGGCTTAAATTCAGACACTGGTCCCTGACACAACTAGGGCTTTAATCCAGACACTAGGCCAGGACACAACTAGGGCTTCAGTGCAGGTAGTAGGTCCTGGCATAACTATGGCTTGAATTAAGACACTAGGCCCTGGCACAACTAGGGCTTCTACCAGACACTCGGCCCTGACAAAACTAAATCTTCAGTTCACACACTAAGCCCTGACACAACTAGGGCTTCAATCCAGGCACTAGACTTGACACAACTAGTGCTCCAATTGAGACACATGTCCTTGACACAACTAGGGCTTCATTTCACACACTAGGCCCTAACATAACTAGGGCTCCAATGCAGAAACAAGTCCCTGACACAACTAGGGATTCTATCCAGACACTAGGTACTTGCACAACTAGGGCTTCTGCCCAACACTAGGCCCTGACACAACTAGGGTTCCCATTGATGCATTAGTACCTTGCACAACTAGGGCTTTTATCATGACACTAGGTCCTGACACAATTAGGGCTTCAATCCAGATGCTAGGCCCACACTGAACTAGGGACTCTATCCAGACACTAGTCCCTGACACAACTAGGGCTTCAGTTCAAACAAGAAGCATAGACACAACTAGGGCTCCAATTGATGCATTAGGACCTTGCACAACTAGGGCTTCAATCCAGACACTAGGCCCTGACACAACTAGGGCTTCAGTTCAGGCAGTAGGCCCTGGCACAACTATGGCTCGAATTAAGGTGCTAGGCTCTGACACAGCTAGGGCTCCAATCCAGATACTAGGCCCTGACACAACTAGAATTTTAGTTCACACACTAGGTCCTGTCACATCTAGGATTAAAATTAAGACACTAGGCCCTGACACAACTAGGGCTTCAATCCAGGCACTAGAACATGACACAATTAGTGCTCCAATTCAGACACACATCCCTGACACTACTAGGGCTTCATTTCACACATTAGGCCGTAACGCAACTAGGGCTCTAATCCAGACACTAGGCCCTGACACAACTAGGGCTTCAATCCAGACACTAGGTTCAGACACAACTAGGGAGTCTATCCAAACACTAGTCCCTGACACAAGTAGGGCTTAGGTTCACACAAAAGGCACTGACACAACTAGGGTTCCGATTTACACACTAGGCCCTGACACAACTAGGGCTTCAATTCAGACACTCAGACATGACACACTTAAGGCTTTAATTTACACACTAGTTACTGACACAACCAGGTCTCCAATCAGACACTCAGCACACACACCTAGGGATCTAAGTCAGACACTAGGCCTTCAAACAACCAGAGCTTCAATCCAAACACTAGGCCCTGACACACTAGGGCTCCAATTCAGACATGAGGCCCTGACACAACCAGGGATCTAGGTCAGATATTAGGCCCTGACACAACTAAAGCTTCAGTTAAAACACTATGCCCTGACACAACTAGAACTCCAATTTAAAGATTAGGTCCTGACACAACTAGGGCTCCAATTCAGATACTAGGCCCTAACAAAACTAGGGATTCTACCAGACACTAGTTACTGACACAACCAGGTCTCCAATCAGACACTCAGCACTGACACACCCAGGGATCTAAGTCAGACACTAGGCCCTCAAACAACTAGGACTTCAATCCAGATACTTGGCCCTGACACAAATAGATCTGATTCAGACACTAGGCCCTGACATGACGAGGGCAACTACCAGGCTCTAGGCCCTGACACAACTAGAGTTTCTATTAGAGCTACACAGTTACACAACTATGGCTCCAATTGATGTATTAGTCCCTTGCACAACTAGGGTTTTAACTCAGACACTAGGCACTGACAAGTAGGGCTCCAATCCAGACATATGCCCTGACACAACTATGGCTTCAATCAAGGCAGTAGGCCCTGACACAACTAGGGATTCTACTGGACACTGGGCCCTGACACTACTAGATCTTCAGTTAACACACTAGGCCCTGACACACCCAGGACTCTAAGTCAGACACTTGGCTCTGGAACAACTAGGTATCAAACTGATGCATTAGGCCCTTTCACAACTAGGGCTACAATCCAGACACTAGGCCCTGATACAACTAGTTCTCTATGTGAGACATTAGGCCCTGACACAACTAGGGATCCAATCCAGACACTAGGCAGTGACATAACTAGGGTTTAAATTAAGACACTAACCCTTACACAACTAGGGCATGTATTTAGACACTAGGCTTTTGCAAAACTAGGGCTCAAATTGATGCATTATGCCTTTGCACAACTAGGGCTCCAAACCAAACACTAGACCCTGACACAACTAAGGCTTCTACCAGACAGTAGGCTTTGACACAACCAGGGGTCCAGTCAGACACTAGGCCTTGACATGACTAGGGCTCCAATTCAGATACTAGGCCCCAACACAACTAGCGCTCTAATACAGACACTAGGCCCTGACACACGTAGGGCTTCCATTCAGACATGAGGCCCTGACACACCTAGGAATCTAAGTAATACACTAGGCCCTAACACAACTAGCATTTAAATTCAGATACTAGACTCTGACCAACCTAATGCTTCAATCCAGACACTAGGCCCTGACACAACCAGGGCTCCATTGAGAAAGTAGGCCTTGACAACTCTAGGGCTTCAATCCTGATACTAGGCCCTGACACAACTAGAGATTCAGTCACACACTAGGCCCTGACACAACTAGAGCTCCAATTTACACACTAGGCCTAGACACAATCATTGCTTCAAGTCAGACACTTGGCCCTGACACAATTAGGGTCCCAATTCAGACATAAGCACCTGACACAGCCAGGGATCTAAGTCGGAAACTATCCCTGGCATTACTAGGGCTACAATCCAGACACTAGCCCTGACAATACTAGGGTTTCAAACCAGGCACTAGGCTGTGACACAACCAGGGCTCCAATCCAGACACAAGGCCTTGGCACAATTAGAGTTCCAACTGATGCATTAGGCACTTGCCCAATTAGGACTCCAATTCAGACACTAGGCCCTGACACAACCAGGACTTCAATCCAGACACAAAGTCCTTGCACAACTAGGGCTCCAATTCAGACAGTAGGCCCTTGCACAACTAGGGCTCCAATTAATATATTTGTCTCTTGCAAAACAACAGTTTATTACAAACTAAGCACAGACACTAGGGCATCTATCCAGACACTAAGCCATGGCACAACTATGGCTCCAATTCAGACACTAGGCCCTGATACACCTCGGGCTTAAATCGAAACACTAGGTCCAGACACAACTAGGGCTCCAATCTGGACCCTAGGTCCTGACAAAACTAAGGCTACAATCCACACACTAGGCCCTGCCACAACTAGGAATTCTACCAGACCCTAGGCCCTGACACAACTATGACTCCAATACAAGAATTCTAAGTCAGACACTGATGCCCTGGCAGAACTAGTACTTCAATCCAGACACTAGGCCCTGACACAACTAGGGCTGTATAGAGACATCTGGCCCTGACAACTCTAGGGCTTCAATCCTGATAGGAGGCCCTGACACAATTAGAGCTTCAGTTCCCAAACTAGGCCCTGACACAAGTAGGGCTCCAATTGTCGAACTAGGCCTAGACACAACCATTGCTTCAATCCAGACACAAGGCCCTGACACACCCAGGTATCAAAGTCAGACACTAGGCCCTGGAACAGCTAGGTCTTCAATCCAAATACTTAGCCCGGACACACATAGGTCTGATTCAGACACTAGGCCCTGACACGATGAGGGTACCGCTCCAGACATTAGGCCCTAGCACGACTAGCTCAGCCATCCAAGCACTAGTCCCTGAGACAACTAGGTCTGACTCAGACTCTAGGCCATTGCACAACTAGGGCTTCATTCCAGATACTAGCCATGATACAACAAGGGCTTCAATTATACAACTAGGGCTATAAGTCAGACACTAGGCACTAACACAACTAGTGATACTACCCATACACTTGGCCTTAACACAACTAGGACTTCTACCAGACATGAGACCCTGATAGAACTAGGGCTTCAACTGATGCGTTAGGCCCTTGCACAAGTAGGTCTCTAATTCAGACCCTAGGCTCTGACAAAACTATAGCTTCAATCCACACAGTAGACCCTGACACACCCACATCTTTAATTCAGACATGAGGCCTTGACAGAACTAATGAATCAATGCACACTAGGCCTTGAAAAAACTAGGGCTCCAACCCATTCTCTAGGCCCTGACACAACTAGGGCTTCTACAATACTCTAGGCCCAGAAACTACTAGGGCTCCAATCAAAACCAGGCCCTGACACACCCAGGGCAATAATTGTTGCATTTGGCCCTCACACTACTATGGCTCCAATTCAGACACTAGGCCCTGCCAAAACTAGTGCTGATTCAGACACTAGGGCCTTACACTACTAGGGCTCCAATCCAGACACTAGGCACTGACACATCTATGACTACATTGATGCATTAGGCACTTGTACAACTAGGGTTCCAATTGAGACACTAGGCCCTGACACAAGTAGGGCTCCAATCAGAAACCCATCCCTGACACACCCAGGGATCCAATTGATGCATTAGGACATTGCACAACTAGAGATCCAATACAGTCACTAGGCCCTGACACAACTAGGGATCCAATTCCAACACTAGATCCTGCCACAACTAGGTCTGATTCAGACACTAGGCTCTGCCACAACTAGGGCTTCAATCCCAACACTAGGCCCTGGCAAAACAAGGTCTGATTCCGACACTAGGCTCTGCCACAACTAGGGCTTTAATCCAGACAGTTGGCTGTGACACAACTAGGTCTGATTCAGACATGAAGACCTGAAACAACTAGGGCTTCATTTCAGGAAGAAGGCCATGACATAACTGGTGCTTCAATATGGTCACTAGGCCCTGACACAACTAGGGCGTCTATCCTGACCCAGGCCTTCCACCACTATGGATCAGGTTCAGACACTAAGCCCAGATACAACTAGGGCTCCAAGTGAGGCACTATTGCATTGCACAAAAAGCATTTTATTTCAGACACTAGAATCTTAGATAACTAGGGCTTTAATTCAGACACTAGACCCTGATACAACTAGGGCTCTAATTGATGCATTAGGGCAGACACAACTAGGGCTCCAATTCAGACACTAGCCCCTGAAACAACTAAGTCTCCAATTTATACACTAGGCCCTGAAACAACCATGGCTTCAATTCAGAAACTAGGCCTGGACACAACCAGAGCTTCTACAGGTCACCAGGCCCTGACACAACTAGGGCTCCAATCCAGACACTAGACCTGGACACTACTAGGGATCATATCACACAATAGAACCTGACACAACTATGTCTGATTCAGAGAGTAGGCCCTGGCACAACTAGGGCTCTAATTGATACATTAGGCTCTTGCACAACTAGGGCTCTAATTTAGACACTAGGCACTGACACTACTAGGTCTTCTACCACACACTAACTAGGCCTGATACAACTAGGGATCCAATTCTAACACTAGGCCTTCACACAACCAGGGCTTCAATCATACACTAGGTCCAGACCCAACAGGGATTCCAATTCAGGCACCAGGCCCTGACACAATTTACACACTGGGCCCTGAATCAATCATGACTTCAATTCAAACACTAGGCCCTAATACTACTAGGGCTTCAAGCCAGGCACTAGGCTGTGACACAACCAAGCCTAGAATCCAGACAGTAGACCTTGGCACAACTAGAGTTCCAATTAGGCACTTGTACAGCTAGGGGCCCCAAATTAGACACAATGGCTTTTGTCAAGACATTGGCCCAGACACAACTAGGGCTTCAATCCAGACACTATTCCCTGACACAACTAGGGCTTCAATCCAAACACTAGGCCCTGACACAATTAGGGATTCTACCAGACCCTAGGCCCTGACACAACTATGACTCTAATATAGACACTAGGCCCTGGCACATCTATTGCTTCAATTCAGACACTATGCCCTGACACACCCAGGTATCAAGGTCAGACACTAGGCCCTGACACAACTAGGGCTTCAATCCAGATACTTACCTTGACACAACTAGGTCTGATTCAGACACTAGGCCCTGACATGACAAGGGCACCTCTCCAGACATTAGGCCCTGGCAAAACTATGGCTCATATTCAGACACTAGGCTCTTGCACAACTAGTGCTCCAATCAGACACTACGTTGTGACAATACTTGGGTTCTAATTCATTCACTAGGCCCTGACACAACTAGGGGTCTAATCCAGACACAAGGCCCCAGCACAACTAGTTCTGACTCAGACACTAGGCCCTAACACAACTAGGGCTTCATTCCAGACACGAGGCCCTGACAAAACTCTGGCTCCTATCCAGAGACTAGCCCTGACACAAGGGCTTCAATTGATGTGTTAGACCCTTACACAACTAGGGCTATATGTCAGATACTAGGACCTAATAGAACTAGGGATACTATACATACACTTTGCCCTAGCAAACTAGGGCTTCTACCAGACATGAGGCCCTGACACATCTAGGTCTCCAACTGATGCATTAGGCCCTTGCACAACTAGGTCTCTAATTCAGACCCTAGGCTCTGACAAAACTCGAGCTTCAGTCCAGACAGTAGGTCCTGACACACCAAGTCTTTAATTCAGACACTAGGCCCTGACAGAACTAAGGAATCTATGGAGACACTAGGCCTTGAAAGAACTAGGGCTCTAATCCATTCTCTAGGCCCTGACACAACTAGGGCTTCTACCAGGACTCTAGGACCTGACACTACTAGGGCTCCAATCAGAACCAGGCCCTGACACACCCAAGGGTACAATTGATGCATTAGGCCCTTGCACAACTATGGTTCCAATACAGACATTAGGCCCTGACACAACTAATTCTGATTCAGACACTAGGGACTGACACTACTAGGGCACCAATCCAGACACTAGGCCCTGACACATCTATGGCTACATTGATGCATTAAGCCCTTGCACAACTAGGGCTCCAATTGAGACACTAAGCCCTGAAAAACTAGGGCTCCAACAGACACCAGACTCAGACACACCCAGGGCTCCAATTGATGTATTAGGCCCTTGTATAATTATGGCCCCAACACAGACACTAGGCCCTGACACAACTAGGTCGGATTCAGACACTAGGCACTGTCACAACTAGGATTAACCCAGACAGTTGGCCATGACACAACTCGGTCTGGTTCAGACCCTAAGCCCTGAGACATCTAGGGCTTCAATTCAGACAGTAGGCCATGACATAACTGGGGTTTCAGTCTGGTCACTAGGCCCTGACACAACTAGGGCATCTATTCTGACTCAGGGCCTTCAAACACTATGGATCATGTTCAGACACTAAGCCCTTACACAACTGGAGCTCTGAATGAGGCAATATTTCCTTGCACAAGTAGGGTTTTAATTCAGACACTAGGCTCTTACACAAGTAGGGGTCTAATCCCGACAGGAGGCTCTGACACATCCATGGCTAACATCCATGGCTTACATCCATGTAAGTCTAAAATTTACACACTAGGCCATGAAACAACCATGGCTTTAATTCTGAAAATAGGCCTTGGCACACCCAGAGCTTCTACCAGACTATAGGTCCTGACACAACTAGGGGTCCAATCCAGACACTAGGCCCTGAGAGTACTAGGACTCCATTTAGACACTAGCTCCACATTTAGACAATGGATCTGACAAAACTAGGTCTGATTCAGACACTAGGCCTTGGCACAACTAGGGCTCCAATTGATGCATTAGGCTTTGCATAACTAGGGCTCTAATTTAGACACTAGGCACTGACCACTACTGGGGCTTCTACCATACATTAGGCCCTGATACAACTAGGGATCCAATTCAGACACTAGGCCCTCACACAAGTAGGACTGCAATCACACACTAGGTCCAGACACAACTAGGGCTCCAATTCAAGCACTAGACCCTGACACAATTTACACACTAGGCCCTAACATACCCAAAACTTTTATCAGACTCTGGCCCTGACACTACTAGGGATCCAATTCAACACTAATTCAGACACTAGGCCTTCACACATCCAGGACTCTAAATTAGACTAGACACAACTAGGATATCATTCTAGACACTAGGCCTTTGCACAACTAGGGGTCTAATCCCGACAGGAGGCCCTGACACATCAATGGCTCTATGTCAGACACTACACCCTGACACAACTATGGCTACAATCTGGACACTTGGCCCTGACACAACTAGGTCTGATTCAGATACAAAGCCCTGACAAAATTAGTGCACCAGCCCTGATACAATTAGGGCTCCAATGTGTACACTAGGCCCTGTCATAACCCCCAGCATCAATTCAGACACTAGGCCCTGATGCAGCTAGGCCTCCAATATACATACTAGGCCTTGACAACCATGGCTTCAGCTCAGACACTAGGCCCTGACACAACTAGCACTCTAATTTACATACTAGGCTCTGAAACATCCATGCCTTCAATTCCAACACTAGGCCCTGACACTACTAGGGCTCCAATTTACACACTATACCCTGACACAACCATGGCTTCAATTCAGACAATAGGTCCTAACACAACCAGGGCTTCAATCCAGACACAAGGCCCTGATTCACACAGGGCCTCAAACCAGACACTAACCCTTGCACAACTAAGACTTCAATTCAGACACTAGGCCCTGGCAGAACTATGTTTCCAATTCAGACGTTAGGCCCTTGCACAACTAGGGCTCCAATTAATACATTATTCCCTTGCAAAACAACAGCTTTACTTCAGACTAGTCGCTGACACAACTAGGGCATCTATCCAGATACTAGGACCTGACTCAACTATGGCTCCAATTCAGACACTACGCACTGACACAACTAGGGATTAAATCCTGACACTTAGCCTTGACACTACTAAGGCACCAATTCAGACACAAGGGCTTCCATGAAGACAATTGTCCCAGATACACTAGGGCTTGAATCCAGACACTAGGCCCTGCCTCAAAAAGGGCTTCAATCCACACACTAGGCCCTGACACAACTAGGGATTCTACCAGACCCTAGGCCTTGACACAACTATGACTCCAATACAGGCACAAGACTCTGACGCAACCAGAGCTCCAATTTAGACACTAGGCCCTGACAACTCTAGGGCTCCAATTGACAAACTAGGCCTAGAAACAATCATTGCTTCTATTCAGACACAAGGTCCTGACACACAGGTATCAATGTCAGACACTAGGCCCTGGCACATCTAGGGCTGCAATCCAGATACTTGGCCCTGACACAACTAGGTCTGATTCAGACACTGGGCCCTGAGATGACAAGAGCACCTATCCAGACACTAGGCCCTGGCACAACTAGCTCTGCAATCCAGGCACTTAGCACTGAGACAGCCAGGTCTGATTCAGACACTAGGCTCTGACACAACTATAGCAACTATCCAAACACTAAGCCCTGCCACAACTATGGCACAAATCCAGACACTAGGCCCTGACACAACTAGGGATCTAATCCAAACACAAGGCCATAGTACTTCTAGTTGTGACTCAGACACTCGGCCCTCGCACAACTAGGGCTTCATTCCAGACACAACTATAGCTCTAATACAGATACTAGCCCTGACACAACAATGGGTTTAATTCATGCATTAGGCCCTTACACAATTAGGGCTATAAGTCAGACTCTAGGCCCTACCACAACTAGGGATACTATCCATACAGTTGGCCCTAGCACAACTAGGGCTTTTACCGGACATGAGAAAACTAGGACTTCAACTGATGCATTCGGCCCTTGCACAACTAGGTCTCTAATTCAGACCCTAGGCTCTGACAAAACTAGAGCTTCAATCCACACAGGAGGCCCTCACACACCCAAGCATTTAATTCAGACACTAGGCCCTGACAGAACAAGGGAATCTATGCAAACACTAGGCCTGAAAGAACTAGGACTCCAATCCATTCTCTAAGCCCTGACACAACTAGGGGTTCTACCAGACTCTAGGACCTGACACTACTAGGATTTCAATAAAATACCAGGCCCTGACACACCCAGGGCTCCAATTGATGCATTTGGCCCTTGCACAACTAGAGTTCCAATTCAGACACTAGGCCCTAACAAATCTAGGTCTGATTCAGACACTAGGGACTGACATTACTAGGGCACCAATTCAGACACTAGGCCCTGACACATCTATGGCTACATTGATGCATTAAGCCCTGTACGACTAGGTTTCCAATTGAGACACTAGTCCCTAACATAAGTAGGGCTCCAAGCAGACACCAGGCCCTGACATACCCAGGGTTCCAATTGATGCATTAAGCCCTTGCACAACTATGGTTCCAATATAGACATTAGGCCCTAAAACAACAAGGTCTGATTCAAACACTAGGCACTACCAAAACTAGGGCTTTAATCCAGATAGTTGGCCATGACACAACTAGGTTTGAGTCAGACACTAAGCCCTGAGACAACTAAGGCTTCAATTCAGGCAGTAGGCCCTGATATAACTGGGGCTTCAATATGGTTACTAGGCCCTTACACAACTAGGGAAGCTATCCAGACCCAGGGCCTTTCACCACTATGGATCAGGTTCAGACACTAAGTCCTGACACAACTAGGGCTCCAAGTGAGGCAATATTCCTTTGCACAAGTAGGGTTTTAATTCAGACACTAGGCTCTTACACAACTAGGGCTTTAATTCAGACACTAGACCATGACACAACTAGGGCTCCAATTGATGCATTAGGCCAGACACAACTAGGGCTCCAATTCAGACACTAGCCCCTGACATAACTAAGTCTCCAATTTATTCACTAGGCCCTTAAATAACTATGGTGTCAATTCAGAAACTAGGCCCTGACACACCCAGAGCTGCTACCAGACACTAGGCCCTGACACATCTAGGGCTCCAATCCAGACACTAGGCCCTGAGGGTACTAGGGACTCCAATTTAGACACTAGGCCCAGACACTACTAGGGATCAAATCAGACAATAGACCCTGACACAACTAGGTCTGATTCAGACACTATGCCATAACACAACTAAGGCTACAATTGATGTATTAGGCTTTTGCACAATTAGGGCTCTAATTCAGAGACTAGGCCATGACACTCCTAGGGCTTCTACCATACACTTGTACCTGACACACCTAGGGTTCCAGTTCAGACACTAGGCCCTCACACAACCAGGGCTCCAATCACACACTAGGTCCAGACTCAATGAGAGCTCCAATTCAGGCACCAGGCCCTGACACAATTTACAGAATAGGCCCTGAAACAACCATGGCTTCTATTCAAACACTAGGCCCTAAAACACCCAAAGCTTCTATAAGACACTAGGCCTTGACAATACTAGGGATTCAATTCAACACTAACCCCTTGCAAAACTAGGGCTACAATTCAGACACTAGCCTTCACACACCCAGGACTCTAATTTAGACTCTAGGCCCTGACACAACTAGGATATCATTCTAGACACTAGGCCTTTGCACAAGTAGGGGTCTAATCCCGACCCGGATACATACATGGCTCTAAGTCAAACACTAGGCCCTGACACAACTAGGGCTACAATCTGGACACTTGGCCCTGACCAACTAGGTCTGATTCAGATACAAAGCCCTGACAAAATTAATGCTCCAATGTGTACACTAGGCCCTGACACAACCTTGGCATCAATTCAAACACTAGGCCCTGACACACTAGATCTCCAATTTACATACTAGGCCCTGACACTTCCATGGTTTCAATTCAGACACTAGGCCCTGACACACCCCGGGCTCCAGATTAGGTCCTGACATAACTAGGACTCCAATCCAGACCATACACCCAGATACTACCAGGGCTTAAATTCAGACACTGAGCCATGACACTACTAGGGCACCAATTCATACACAAGGGCTTCCATCAAGACAATTGTTCCAGAAACAATTAGGGCTTCAATCCAGGCACTAGGCCTTGACACAACTAGGGCTTCCATCTTGATATTTGGCCCTGAGACAACTAGGTCTGATTCAGACACTATGCCCTGACACGATGAGAGCACCTATCCAGACACCTAGCCAGAAACTAGACACAACTAGCTCTGCAATCCAGGCACTTTGCCCTGAGACAACTAGGTCTGATTCAGACTCTAGGCCCTGACACAACTATGGCATCTATCCAGACACTAGGCCCTGGCACATCTATGGCATAAAAATTGAGACAATAGGTCCTGACACAGAAGATCTCCAATTGATTCACTAGGGCCCTTGTACATCTAGTGCTTCAATTCAGACACTAGGCCCTGACACAACTAGGGGTCTAATCCAGACATCAGGCCGTGGAACATCTAGGTCTGACTCAGACACTAGGCCTTTGCACAACTAGGGCTTCATTCCAGACACTAGGCCTTGACAAAACTCTGGCTCCAATCCAGGACACTAGGCCCTGACACAACAAGGTCTTAATTTGATGCATTAGGCCCTTACACAACTAGAGTATAAGTCAGACACTAGGACCTACCACAACTAGGGATTCTATTCACACACTTGACCCTAGTACAACTAGGGCTTCTACCAGACATGAGGGCCTGAAACAACTAGGGCTTCAACTGATACATTAGGCCCTTGTACAACTAGGTCTCTTATTTAGACCATAAGCTCTAACAAAACTAGAACTTCAAACCAGACAATAGGCCCCGACACACCGAAGTCTTTAATTCAGAAACTAGGCCCTGACAGAACTAGGGAATCTATGCAGACACTAGGCCTTGAAACACCTAGGGCTCTAATCCATTCTCTAGGCCCTGACACAACTAGGGGTTCTACCAGACTCTAGGACCTGACACTACTAGGATTCCAATCAGACACCAAGCCCTGATACACCCAGGGCTCCAAATGATGCATTCAGCCCTTGCACATCTATGGCTCCAATACAGACACTAGGCCCTGACACAACTAGGTCTGATTCAGACACTACAGCCTAATACTTTAGGGCTCCAATCCAGACACAAGGCCCTGACACACAGAGGTATCAAAGTCAGACACTATGCCCTGCCACAAGTAGGGCTTCAATCCAGATACTTGGCCCTAACACAACTAGGTCTGATTCAGACACTAGGCCTTACCACAACTAGGGCTTTAATCCAGACACTTGGTCGTTAAACAACTAGGTCTGTTTCAGACACTAAGCCCTTAGACAACTAGGGCTTCAATTCAGGAGTAGGCCATGACATAACTGAAGCTTCAATATGGTCACAAGGCCCTGACACAACTAGGGCATCTATCTAGACCCAGGGCCTTCCACTTCTGTGGATCAGGTTCAGACACTAAGCCCTGACACAACTAGGGCTCCAAGTGAGGCAATATTCCCTTGTACAAGTAGGGTTTTAATTCAGACACTAGGCTCTTACACAACTAGGGCTTTAATTCAGACACTAGACCATGACACAACTAGGGCTCCAATTGATGCATTAGGCCAGACACTACTAGGGCTCCAATTCAGACACTAGCCCCTGATGCAAATAAGTCTCCAATTTACACTAGGCCCTGAAACAACCATGGCTTCAGAAACAAGGCCCTGACTCACCCAGAGCTTCTCCCAGACACTAGGCCCTTACAAAACAAGGGCTCCAATCCAGACACTAGGCCTTGAGACTACTAGTACTCCGATTTAGACACTAGGCCCAGACACTACTAGAGATCAAATCAGACAGTAGACCCTGACACAACTAGGTCTGATTCTAACACTAGGGGCTGTACTACTAGGGCTCCAATTGATGCATTAAGCCCTTGCACAACGAGGGCTCTAATTCAGACACTAGGCTCTGACACCACTAGGGCTTCTACTCTACACTAGGTTCTGACACAACTAAGGCTTCAATCCAGGCACTAGGCTGTGACACAACCAGGGCTCCAATCCAGACACTTGGCCTTGGCACAACTAGAACTCCAATTGATGCATTAGTCACTTGTACAACTAGGGCTCCAATTCAGACACTAGGCCCTGACAATCAGGGCTACAATCCAGACACGAGGCCCTGACCCACCCAGGGCCTCAATCCAGACACTAAGCCCTTGCACAACTAGGACTCCAATTCAGACACTACGCCTTGACACAACTATGGTTCCCAATTCAGACATTAGGCCCTTGCACAACTAGGGCTCCAATTGATGCATTACTCCCTCAAAAACAACAGCTTTTTTTCAGACTAGGCGCTGACACAACTGGGGCATTTATCCAGACACTAGGTCCTGACACAACTATGGCTCCAATTCATTCATTAGTCCCTGACACAACTTGGGCTTAAATCCAGACACTAGGTCCCTGACTCAACTAGGGCTCCAATTCAGAACCTAGGCCTTTATACCACTAGGACTTAAATCTAGACACTTAGCCCTGACAATACTAGGGCTCTAATTCAGACACAAGGGCTTCCAATAAGACAATTGGCCCTGACACAACTAGGGCTTCAATCCACACACTAGGCCCTGACACAACTAGGGTTATTACCAGACACTAGGACTTGACACAATTATGCCTCCAATACAGGCACTCTAATTCATACACTAGGCCTTGACACAACTAGTGCTTCAATCCAGGCACTAGGCACTGAGACAACCAGGGCTCCAATTGAGATACTATGCCCAGACAACTCTAGGGCTTCAATCCTGATAGTAGGCCCTGACACAATTATAGCTTCAGTTCCCACACTAGGCCCTGACACAACTATTGCTCCAATTTACACACTAGGCCTTGACACAACCATGGCTTTCATTCAGACACAGGGCCGTGACACACCCAGGTATCAAAGTCAGACACTAGGCCCTAGCACAAGTAGGGCTTCGATCCAGATAATTGGCCCTGACACACTAAGTCTGATTCAGACACTAGGCCCTGACACGACGAGGGCACCTATCCAGACTCTAGGCCCTGGCACAACTAGCTCTGCCATCCAGACACTTGGCCCTTAGACAACTAGGTCTGATTCAGAGACTATGTCCTGATACACTATGGAATCTATGCAGACACTAGGCCCTGGCACTACTATAGCCGGAATTCAGACACTAGGCCTGACACAACTAGATCTCCAATTGATTCACTAGGCCATTGTATAGCTAGTGCTTCAATGCAGACACTAGGCCCTGACACAATCTGTACACCAATCAGAAACTAGGCCATGAGAATACTTGGGTTAAAATTCACTCACTGGGCCCTGACATAACTAGTGGTCTAATCCAGACATCAGGCCTGGCACAAGTAGGTCTGACTCAGACACTAGGTGCTCGTACAACTAAGGCTTCATTCCAGACATGAGGCCCTGACACAACTCTGGCTCCACTACAGACACTAGCCCTGACACAACAAGGGCTTCAATTGATGCATTAGCACCTTACACAACTAGGGCTGTAATTAAGACACTAGGCCCTAACACAACTAGGAATACGATCCATAGACTTTACCCTAGCACAACTAGACCTTCTACCAGACATGAGGCCCTGACTCACTAGGGTTTCAACTGATACATTAGGCCCTTGCACAACTAGGTCTCTAATTCAGACCCTAGGCTTTGACAAAACTATATCTTCAATCCAGACAGTAGGTCCTGACACACCCAAGCCTTTAATTCAGACACTGGGCCCTGACAGAACTACTGAATCTATGCAGACACTAGGCCTTAAAACAACTAGGGCTCCAATCCATTCTCTAGGCCCTGACACTAATGGGCTTCAATCAGACACCAGTCCCTGACACACCCAGGACTCCAGTTGATGCATTCAGCCCTTGCACAACTAAGGCTCCAATTCAGACACTAAGCCCTGAAACAGCTAGGTCTGATTCAGACACTAGAGCCTGACACTAATTAGGATCCATTCCAGACACTAGGCCCTGACACATCTATAGCTACATTGATGCATTAGGCCTTTGCACAACTAGGGCTCCAATTGAGATACTCGGCCCTGACACAACTGGTCCTCTAATCAGATACCAGGCCCTGACACACCCAGGGCTCCA